>NW_025941494.1:4124-15917 GCF_000764305.2 Hyalella azteca
CTAATAGCTGGTTCTGTACCCACATGGTAGAGTCACGCCTAGTGACGTCATCCCTGTTAAGGACTATATATAGCCAGAGCAGTGCATCGCTCGTCAGTTGTAGCGGTACTGCCTAGCCGTCATCTTGCTAGCCGCTCCTCCGGCACATACTTGTGCTGTACCTGTCAATCCCCCGTCCTTCTGTACTCACCGAGCCAGTTTATTATTATAATAGTTCTAGCGTTAATCGTGTTTCACTTGTCCTGCCTTAGTCACACTTGGAACAATATAGTACCCAGACCCTCAGTACAAATCCATCAGGTGGTCGCAGAAACAGACACCTGACAGTGGCGCCCGAACAGGGACTGTCAGGTGTCTGTTTCTGCGACCACCTGATGGATTTGTACTGAGGGTCTGGGTACTATATTGTTCCAAGTATGACTAAGGCAGGACAAGTGAAACACGATTAACGCTAGAACTATTATAATAATAAACTGGCTCGGTGAGCCAGTTTATTATAAGCCTCTAATGTTCTTATAACAATTTTCGAACGTCACCATCATCATTCTCATTCATTGGCACGTTTTTAAGTCCGATTCTGAACGCTGATAAATTAGAGCCTGAAAAGGTTTAATGAAGAAAAAGTATCCCTGTGAACGAAGACCTCTTTGATGTGAAGTCTGGCACGAATCCTTATATTCAATATCTACTTTAAGAGAAGCATTCGTTTAATATCCCTTGAAGTTTTTGAAAATTATATTTACTATGCGGGATTTTTTCCAAGTGTGAACAAATATTTAATGTCAATTTCGCCATTTCTGGTGTGCAACAGATCAATTCGGATACGATTAGAAAAAGTATCGAACTACTGTGCCAATTTCACCCATACATTTCGCCCACATCATTGTGAATATTGCCTCCTTTTAATTTCTTTCACTATCTACTGGGTACGAACGAATCGGTCTAGTTCAACATCTTACATAGCAGGTATAACCGTGCCATGTGATAGCTTACTCAGTTACTCCTCGAAAAAAGTGATGGGGAGAATTTATTATGAAATGTTCAGTATTTCAGCTAATCAGTTCAAATTTGCCTATTAGTTGCATCATAATCTCGTCTTCGATACTTCTCACTATTTTTGACCGCTGCCAAGAGATAGCAATCGATTGCATCTCGCAGCAGCGTAACTATGACCAAGATTCTCGTAATGCTATGAATTTTATCAAAATATCTATTACGCAGGAAAAAGAGTTGTAACACGAATCCTTCTTGACTTACATGCAAAAACTGTCCAAATTTCAAAAAATGATATTTTTAATAGGACTAAAATAGGCCTAATACGCCGCGTGGTTACTGTACCCTCCACTGATAGCAATGCGAATATATCGAACTGGAACTCCTCTAGTCACACAATTAGAAAATGTCCATTTGGTAGCATGCATACATTTGCATTAAATTAGGTATTGGCCACACGAGTTGATTATAAATATTCATCATAACTTTTAGCATTGTTTTTACTGGTAACTTGGTCAAATCAAAACAAGATTTGCCACTAATTAGGAACAAATCTTTCAAATCTTTTTATTTACAATATAATGCAGGGTGGCCCAGTGGTTACAGTTCTAGGGAAGACAATATAGACATTTGAACGAGGTTATAATTGCATTGCTCCGCGTCATATCTATCTAATCGGATTGAGCTACCTGTCAAAGTTTACGCGCGGCTGTCGTTCCGGTTTCGGTTGCGACTCTCGGATTAGAGATGAATCAGATGCGAAATGGCCGCCTCTTCTATTTAGCCGCCAAATAACACACTTGGAAAAAATCCCGTATAGTAAATATAATTTTCAAAAACTTCAAAGGATATTAAACGAATGCTTCTCTTAAGTAGATATTGAATAGAAGGATTCGTGCCAGACTCCATTATAGCCGCGCAACCTGCCAGGAGATGACTTGTTTAGTTATCTCTCCAAAAATGTCAGTGAATGCGGTTTATTATAATGTGTTCAGTATCTGTTTACTCATTTCCCATCGTCGTCACCAATTCTGCTGTAAAAATCAAATGCATGTTTTGTAACGCTGTATAAGAGAAGATAAGATGTCCTAACTCTGCCGCGTACGGGCTATTGTGGTCTCTATGCAGATCATAAGTTGCGCCTCTGCCTAATCGGAGGTGGCGCAAAGGAAAAAGGAAATAAAAAATATAAGGGTCAAATGACACCCGAAATCAGCGGCTGGTCAGGCCACCATTGGCTTCCCCTGCTCAGTAGCTGGCCTGAGTTCTTAGCGCGAGCGTGACTTAAGCCCCTGCCTTTAGTTGTGGCGCTACATGTGCATTGTGCATGGGCACGAACTTATCAACACGCAGAGCTGGGCAGCGCTACTTTGAAATGTAGCGGTCGCTACCGCTACCGCTACATGCTCTAAATATAGCGGCCGCTACTGCTGCATGCTGTCTAAATGTAGCGGCCGCTACCGCTACATGCTCTAAAATTTAGAGCATGTAGCGGTATTGCCCGCTACATTTAGAGTCTAAATGTAGCGCTACATTTAGAGTCTAAATGTAGCGGGCGCTACCGCTACCGCTACAGTAAAATGTAGCGCCACTACATTAGCCGCTACGATGGCCAAAATTATTGGAAATCTCTAAATAATTATTGTTCTGCTATTGGGATTTACTCATATATGAATTTACTCATAAACACTAAAGATGAGGTGAAAAAGGAAATACACATTCATATATGGTATGAATTGTTTAATTTCCCAGATGGAATTGTTCTTAACTAAGAATAATCAGTTGGCTAATATTTTTAGGAAGTAGCTGTCGTACGTTTGTCAGAACCGTCAGATCATCAGGAAGTGTTTCTGAACTGTTTCGGCATCTCAGCACGTGCTATGGGTACGTGACCACAGGCATATGCGTTTATTTGGGTTGTTTTTATATCTTATGGTGCTGTTACAATAACACCGTCGTTATTAGTTGTTAGATTTGAATTAATTTTTTATGGATCATAAAACAAGAAAGCGTGTACGTGATATAAAAAAACGAGCTAGACCTGGTAAGTAAAACAGTGTTAGTACGTTACGTTGAGAGCAGCAGCAGACTGAATGCATTAGGCTTTAGCTGTGAGCCTGTGTAACAGACTAACAGCAGACAGTGTTCAAGGCTTCCTAAGTTCCTACGACTACGAGTACGAGATAATTTCAAATATTTGGGCACCATAAGAAAGCTCTTGTTGTAGGCTAAGGCTTTCTATTCTAAGATAAAACTATTTTGGTTGAGAGTTTGACTGCAGGTGGCTGAGGTGGGTGGGAGAAAGAGAAACAGGTGTGACTGTGACTGACAGATTAGATAGCTAACCTATTACTATTAATACTATAAGATAATAAGACATGAAATGATGAATATTATAAATTCACTAAAAGACAATTGAACAGAATACCTAGGTAAATATTGGTTATTTGGTTTGATAAATAGGTGACAAATAAGTTACAAATAACATGTAAATAAATGATAAATAAATAATGAGTAGGCCTAAATGATAAATGAATGAAGAATGATAAATTCATTATAGCTATAATTATTGGTGGCATTGTTAATGCCTTCTAAATGAATGACAATCTATACCTATCATCTTCACTCACTTGCAAAGTTGCATACCATGGTCAGGAAGATGTGCCAGGTGCGCGGGAATTTATATTGTCATTTTAACGACCTGCGCGGTGGGCCGTACTATGCCGTTAAAAAAAATGCGCCGTGCGCCGACAGCGCCGTACTTTTAGAAAGCTAAAATAGTTTAAATATGGACGCGCGGCAATGCAAATTACGTAATCACACTGACCGTACACACAAACGTGTATCCGCACTGTGTTGTGGTTGGATACGAGTTAACTATATTGCTACCGCGTCAACTCAGTACTCAGGTTCTAAGAGTCAGCACAGTAATGAATATTCATTCATAGATCTCAATTCAATCGGATATGAATTACAGAACTAAAGAAGGCAACATGGCTTTAGATGTGCCATCGGTGCCTTCTAATGAATGACTGGACTGGTTGCGGCAAACAAATGGGGGGTGCCGCCCCCCAATGGGGAAACTTAGACCACCTAATGTCAGCCCTGACGGGGTAACATAGACCGGCTTGGAAATTAATTTAAAATTACCATATATAACATTTCATGTTTGATACACCTATTAATGTTTTTTCTTTAGGTTTCAGACTCTACAGTGTCTTATATATGGTAATTTTAACTTAATTTCCAAGCCGGTTTATGTTAATCCTGTCAGGGCTGCCATTAGGTGGTCAGAGTTCCCCCGTTCGGGGAAACTTAGACCACCTGGGGGGGCGGGACCCCCCATTTGCAAACTATGAAACTTTCCTCAAATTTGTCATTTGCATATGTAACTAGAAGAGTTCTACTACAATGCACCAAAACCTGGAGTTATTTGGAGTTATTTTACCAAAAAATATAATTGATTTTACCACCCAGTCTAAGATACCCCCAGAGCTGGGGTAAAAAAGACCATCGATTTTTTTTAAATTACATCAAAACTATGAGAAGCAGGAGCCAGCAATTTATGGTGAGTGAAGCTAGAGTATAGACCTGTATTTTGCATGTTTCATTTTAAGTTTAACTTATCTAGTAAAAAAATGCATCATTTAAAAAAAAAAGTGGTCTAAGTTACCCCAGTTTACGGTAGCTGTTGTAGACCTACATTTGTCAGAACCGTAAAAAATGCATATACCTAGCATTTTTTATCTGTAAGCTTACAGGACAGCTTGTAATTTTGCACAATTTTGATTGGGTCAAGTGAATTCACTACTGTCAAACGGGGTAAAAAGGGATGGTTTTGAGCATTTTTTGTTCATAACTTCTTACCATGAAACATTTCACAAACAAGTTTTAAAGTTTAGGCTCATTTCATAGCTCTTTGCGAAGGCTATGGTATCTAATGGCATCTTAAAAAAAATTCCATATGCTATTTGTAAGGTGCTAGATGCAATATAAAAGGCTCCTGAATTTATCTGGAAATGAGGTAAACAGGGACACTTGAAATAAAACTCAGTTTTAAACGTTTGAAGCGTGCAGAGTGTACTCACCTGTTGCCAGCAGTACTTCAAAGTCCTCCTTTTCCTTTTAGATGTAACATAATGATGAGGAGCTCAACAAGCTTCTTTAGCGAGTGACCATTGCATTGAGTGACCTGGATGTTAGGAGTTCTGCCTAACATCCAGGGCTCCAGGCTGTTCTGCTCCCCATGAAGATTTTATTTAAATTTAAATTTTGATTTTTTGCTTAAATTTAAAATTTAATTAAAAATCTTTGTGATTAACCCATATTTATCTTTGCTGTAAATGTGTTTTAGGGTTGTCCCTAACTCTAATTCCCCAGGGGGTTGTCCCTAATTACCCCAGGGGGGTGTCCCTAATTACCCCGGGGGGTGTCCCTTATTACCCCATTGCACAGAAATGGCTGCAATTATTTTTTTGAATTAGATAGGCAAATTCTGTCAATTGCGTTTTCAAGCCAACACCTGTGTGCAACTTTTATGTAAGTAAAATTTTTTAATACGGCAAATATTTTTTTGCTCCAGACCTTAGTAGAAGTACTTTTCCAAAACTGCACTTTTTGCACTTTTTTGCAGCGATAGTAGAGATAGTAAATGTTTGATTTCTTGACTAGCTTTATACATAATAGATTGTAAAAATGTTGAAGTTTATGCCACTATTTTTAGTTTTGCAATATTTTGATTAGTTTAGCTGTACAACATTTCTATGAAATATGGGACGCGCGTCCCAATTAACCCGACCTGTACCTTTTTACCCCGCCTGTCCCTTTTTACCCTGCTTGACGGTATAACAAAAAAGATTGTAAAAACATACCTATCTGAAACAGAAAAAAATGCTTTAGTGGCAACCATCATATTTTTTGTAGAAATAAATCATAGTTTAGTTTTATTAAGGTACTTTTCATTCTATGTTGCCCAGTGCACAATTATATCTATGACATTCTATGCACAATTTTGTGATGGCCAATGATGCATTAATTTCTTGTTAAGTGAAATCATTTTTGCTGCACAAAGTAAATGGAATCAAAATTCTTTGTTGTTAATTGATATTTTGTCCACTGGAGCCTTTGCTAGCAAAGGTTCTACTGTAAATGCATTTTTAGGGGTGTCCCTTATTGCACTGTCATGCAGAAATGACCACCATTTTAGTTTAGAATGAGCTATGTAAATTCTATCAATCACGTTTTTAAGCCAACACATGCATGCAACTTTTATGTAAGTAAAATTTTTTAATACGCCAAATATATATATATATATATTTATTTGCTACGGACCTTAGGAGAGGTACTCTTCCAAAATCTCACTTTTCACATATTTATCCAGGGATTTTTTAGTGGTAGTAAATGTATGATCTCTTGACTTGCTTTATGCCACATAGATAGGAAAAATGTTGAACTTAATGCTGCTATATTTAGTTTTGTAATACTCCAATTTGTTTAGTTGCTGCAACATTTTTACGAAATGTCAGACTGTCCCAATTTACATTTTATCACACCTGTTCCTTATTGCCCTATTTGACAGTTTGTAGTCCTTAAGAATTTTTACTCCGACACACGGCATGACTTTATAAAAATACCTAATCATTGATTGTTTAAATTTGTCCATTTGTTGTATTGAACCCCAGACACCTCAAGGGGGACTTCTGACATGTGTCTGTGCTCGTCCTATGAGATTTTGTGCTCCTAGGGGGATTGTTCCTGAGCGCCCCACCGCTGAGCTTGCGGTGTTTTAACTGCGGGCTTAAGTTTTGGAATTAAGTTAGTATGTAGGTGGGAATGCAGCATAATTCATTATACTGCTGGGAATGCAATATAATGCATTCTAGTATGCAGTTTTAAAGTGTTCATATGGATGCTAAATGACACTGCAATTAAGCAGTTCATTTGAATTTTTTACTGTACACATTTGTATATGCTCTTTGATAATTAAAAGTGAGATTTGCCTCACCTCATATTCATTTTTCCCACAATTCCATAAATATAGGGGCAGAACAGAACTATAATTGAATTTGGATTATCTCTATTTGATGGGGAAAGCTATCATGTTCAAGAATTGGTGTGGCAAGGTTCCTTATTTCAACAATTACCAAATAATTAGCACGTCTCCACATAATTTAGACATTTTTGCAGATGTAAGTAGTGAAAATGGCACTATTACTCACTTAGGACATGGCTAGCTTGCCTTAAAAGCCCACATGTCACATTCCTCCTCATTATGCACACACTAAATAAGCTTTTTTGTTGCAGAGCTGTCGTCTGAGAAGGATGGTTGGACCAAGCATGGCTACCACCGCAACTTTGATCTGTCCTTATCGTCTGCTCCTGATAATGTATTAAGTTTACATAGTAATAGTTGATTGCATTAAATTGTTCTTAAAATGTAATGTTTGGTTAAAATTTAGGAAATTTTCCGTTTATTTGCAAGTTGATCAAGAAAGAAATTTGGATTGCAAGGAAATTGTCCGTTATGCTTTTAAAGACTTAATTTTTTTATATTATTTTATTTATCATTTTATTTAATTGTTCATTATTTTAATGATATTAAGATCAATCTTTATGATGATTTAGAATGTATTACAAGCTATGTTGTGGAACTTGAGTTACAAGTTACATTATGATATGTTATATTATACATTATATTATACCTACTTATATTGTTATGTCATTTTACATAAAATATTGTGATATGTTGTATAATATATAATTTATAAAATGATATGTATTTTATTCACTGATGCTGATAGGTGAGCACAGCAGAGTTTGTGGAGCGCTACGAGCAGCCGTACCGCCCCGTGGTGATACGAGGCTGCACCGACCACTGGCCTGCTGCTCAGAAGTGGGTCATGCAGGTGCGTAGTGGGTCACATGTATGGTACCTATACTGCTGAGATGTTCAGAACAGTTCAGTGAGGTGTTCAGAACAGTTCAGTGAGGTGTTCAGAACAGTTCAGTGAGGTGTTCAGAACAGTCCAGTGAGGTGTTCAGAACAGTTCAGTGAGGTGTTCAGAACAGTTCAGTGAGGTGTTCAGAACAGTTCAGTGAGGTGTTCAGAACAGTTCAGTGAGATGTTCAGAACAGTTCAATATACAACACAGCCATCACACTGCAGTGTTCTGAGAAGCCTAATAATCAGTTTATGTCTAAAATAATTTTGCAATAATTCTTAGTGTTATTGGTACCTATCTTTTTTCTCTACATCTGTCATAGAACAGAACAATACAATATATCTTCATTAATCTGATCATGTCTACTTGCCTTGTTGTTTTACTTTTAACAAACCTAAATAAATTATTTTGATGAAGTTAACTGTAATTAATTACACTTTAGATATTAAGTTCCTATATTACAACCAAACTGCAAATAATTACACTTAGATTATTAGTTCCTATATAACATGTTACATGTACACTTAACATTCCTGTACAGCGCCTGGCCCACAAGTACCGCAACCAGAAGATTATTATGTTCCTATATAACATGTTACATGTACACTTAATATTCCTGTACAGCGCCTGGCCCACAAGTACCGCAACCAGAAGTTCAAGTGCGGAGAGGACAACGAAGGCTACAGCGTCAAGATGAAGATGAAATATTACGTAGAATATATGAACCACAACAGAGACGACTCCCCGCTCTATATATTTGACAGCAGTTATGGTGACGTGAGTCTCATTTAGTCTAACCTTTATTCAGTTATTTATTTGTATATTCAGGGTAGAGCCCTTCTTTTAGACACGTTTGGTTAAAAATAATGCCAGTTTTATTAAGAATTTCTTTTGACTTTAATTTATAAAGCTTTCTGATGGAAGGTACAAGGAAGGCACAATAATGTTATGTCAGTTATTTATATGAGTTTGTTTATTATTTATTTTGCTATTTGAAGTTTTTGGTCCTGTATTCACCTCATTAGCTGAACTGATGCTATATTGGTAATTTCTTACCTTGGACAATTTTTTCAGTGACATAAGTACAGTTTACTGAAGTATGTTTGGTATGAGATCCTCCTGATACAGGGTGCGGCGCGGGAACTTACTTATTTGAATTGCGCGCCACGTGGCGGCCATTAGTCCTAGGAAGGTGGCGCCATGCGCAATATGGTGCGCGGGCTATGAAGTTTTTCGTCCACTCAGTTCAGTTGCGACCATGCAGTGGTCGAGAGAGGAGCGCGCGTTCGCAGTCTCTGTGTACTTTTCTAGTGGCCGGTCTATCGTTGCAACCCAGCGTGCGTTTAGGAGGCAGTTTAATGTCGCGCCCACTGGTCGTGTTCCTGGTCGTACATCAATCGTTCAGTGGGTGAATACTTTTATGAATACAGGCAGTGTGTGGAAACAAAAACCAGGTCCTTCCAAAACCACTAGGACGCCAGAAAATGTCGAGAGAGTAAGGCAGGCGGTTNCTGCTGGTCTGACACCTGTCTCTTATACACATCTAGATGTGTATAAGAGACAGGTCATTATAGAGACAAGTGTGTCATTATAGAGACAAGTGTGTCATTATAGGGACAAGTGTGTCATAGGACCAGAATGTCCTATTAACTTGTGTTGTGTCGTCAGCACCCACGACGCAAGAGGCTGCTGGAGGACTACACAGTACCTGAGTACTTCAGGGAGGACCTGTTCCAGTACTGCGGGGAGGCCCGGCGCCCCCCCTACCGCTGGTTCGTGGTGGGGCCCCCGCGCTCTGGCACAGGCATACACATCGACCCTCTGGGCACCAGCGCCTGGAACGCCCTCATCTCGGGACACAAGAGGTGCTGGCATCCTAACAGGAAATACAAACTAAAGAATAACACATTTATTTGAACTTCTTCTAGTAGGAACACTTACAATAATATCCTTTTGTTTATAAGGTGCTATAGGCACCAGCGCCTGGAACGCCCTCATCTCGGGACACGAGAGGTGCTGGCATCCTAACAGGAAATACAAACAAAACTATTGTACATTTATTTAAAACACACAAGAAATACAAACAAAAGTATCAGACATTTATTTAAAGTTCTTCTATCAAGAATACTTCCAATAATATCCATTTGTTTAGAAGGTGCTATAGGCACCAGCGCCTGGAACGCAATCACCTCGAGCCGCACAACGAGTTTACATAAAGTGAACATCGTGATAGCAGTCATAAAATTATTTAAAAATGTTGTAGAAAGAAAGCTTCACATAATATTTTCTAAGTCACCAAAGTGTTTGATGAAGGCTTGACTCACAACTCACAAGGACATAACATTTCTTACATATCAGCTAAGTGCAATAGATGCCACAACTGCTGTTAGCTTGACTTTAATTCAATCCAATAATGGAAGTTAAGAGTTAAATGATAGTAAATATTATGAATTTAATGGTGTATGTAATAGATTAACTTCCTTACATATACTAGCACATTGCTGTTGATGGCGTCCTAAAGCTTATTATTTTGTTGGAGACTCAACATTTTCTTTATAAAAACCTTGTCCTCTCATTATTTATTTGAAGTTACAAGTTATTGTTTGTGGAAAGCATGAAAGCTGAATAAGCGAGCAATAACATACAGGAAAATATCCGTGTTGTAAGAACAAATCAAAGTAGTTTACTAAAAGCTTTAATTTCAGTTTCCCAACACGAGCTCATCTCTTAAAATAAATTTTGTTTTCATCACTGTACAGAAAATAGTGAGGTGCGATGTTTTGCGTGCTGTAGCGGCCTGGTGTATTACAATCTAGTCAGGGCACAATATTCTTTCTCCTTACTCGCCGGAAAAACTTATACGTAATTCCTTAAATTTTGGCCGTGTAGCACAGCAACTTTGAAAGAAGCTGGTGCAGTCGAATGGCAATATGCTTTTAAAAAAACTTCTTTAAGACCACATTTCTAAAGAGGCCGGTGTCTCCAATCTTACACATGTACAATGAATTTCTTATTTTATTTTTAAATATTTAAAAAAATTATTTTTTTTTTATTCTGTCGATTGATTCATGCATTGTCTCCGACTTTACGCAAGTGTGCAAAATTTCAGATTGATTGGACAGGTAGAAGTGTGGTAAATATTGATTATAAGATTTGTAGCAGACAAACAAACAACAAGAACTGAAGTTAAATAGAAGCGTGGTAATAAAAAGTAATATGCTACACTCTGGTCTGAGCCATGATGTGCCATAGATTTTTTATTTTAATGTGTTTTTAGTTTAATTAAAATGTAAGGGTCTGCCTACGGGTGGCGTGCAAACCTGCCTGCCTTCAAACTTTTTATTTTGGATCGAATTATTTTTAGTAATTTTATAGGCTGTATTAATTACGGTACCTGTAATGTTAGCAGTACTTATTGCCTATGGTGAATTCAGCATAGTTTCAAAATATGAATGTTCAATTAGCTAACACTCCTACCATTGCAGAGTCAGATGATATGCTAAGCGCTGATGCCTGATGTTTGCAGCATCAGAGGTCATGCTACGCATTGATGCCTAAAGTTTGCAGCACGAGACTATTTACATTATACATCATTATAGATGATGTTTGTTGTGCAGATGGTGTTTGTTCCCAACACAGACGCCCAAGGAACTGCTGAAGGTGACGAGCAGTGAGGGCGGTAAGCAGAGCGACGAAGCCATCACTTGGTTCCGTGTGATCTACCCCAGGACGCAGCAGCCAGACTGGCCTGCGGAGTACAAGCCTGTCAGTCCCTAGCGTTGCAGTTGCTGGGCGGCTTTAAACGGCTTTATTGTATTGTGCCTTCTTTAGGAAACTGATTTCACATCAATAATTGTTA
>NW_025941495.1:0-43802 GCF_000764305.2 Hyalella azteca
AGCAGACATTGACGGACAAAAATATCACCGTGAAGCAATCATAGTAAACTATGATTTTGAGCTGATTTAACTTGAGCCGTTTTGAAATATTAGCCATACTATGTTACAATAATAACTACATTTTAGTGACTTTCAGCTTGAGAAACTTTATTCAAACCGTCTGGCACTCTGAAATTTACACAGTCCATTTGGGAAAAGATATATAGATATAAAATTTCTTTAGAGGCTCTTAGATTTTGATAGCATGCACCAGAATTTACTCATTCAAGATATGCTTGAGCAGGAATAAAAATCATACTTTATTTTCGGTTTTATAGATAACCCCAGTGGCTGACGGAAAGGCTTTCCTCTAAATTTTCCAAATGACCTGAACATGCTCCGGGAGAGGGCCTTCGATTAAAAAAAATAAAAAAATAAAAACATTTTCAACGCACATCACGGCCTTTAATGCCGTAGTTTCCAAACCTTAACTGAAGAACTAACTGCTAGTGAAATCAGAAATCCACACACCTAAGCACGTTGATCCACGATGAACCAAACAACCACGTTTCAAGGGCAAAAAAATTAAGTGTCATGAAATATCTATTTCATTTTCTAATGAGATGAATTTAATCTAATAAATAACTATATAGTCTAAATCATTGCCATGACTCACGAACTGTGCGAAATGGCGAACGGCTAATGCAATAGTTCTGAATGCTTGGAGGAGTACTTCATTTGGTAAACAGTAAATATAATATGATATAGTGCAATAAATAAAATATGTTAGAATAAACGTATCACCTATCTGCAACATGTACTGCAAGATGTCGGATTCTAGCGTAACTTTTATGTCTCTTGCCTTATTTCCCTGTAAGAGGAAGCTCCCGCTTCTCCTATCGCTCTCTAGCTCCTGGTCTTCGGCTCGAGCAGGTTGCTCTTAGTTTCGGTGTTAAAGTAAACCTTAGCAGAAGACTTAGCTTTCATTCAATCCCACAACAGTGAGACTACCATGCCATCGCACAGTGAAAACTCAACAAAATATAATAATATAGCTATGTCAGCTCTCCTAATTGCCTGTTTTTAACCACCTGGCCAACTTGCCTTATTGGACTAAAATTTGCACAACAAGCTGAAGGTCTCGAACCCATAACTCACTGCTCCAGTCTTGGGCATTTCAAGCCTTTGAAGACTATATTAATGTCAAGGCTATCAAACAAAAAAAATATGATTATAAATTAAAATATATTGATTAAAGTATCTTTATCCCATTCAGAATTACAAAGAAATAACCAAACTAATTGCTCACTAAAATGTTCATGCCTTGTTTGCATCTTGTAAGGGGAGGTTTTGATGTCATCTTTGAGGACTCTACGCATTGAAGTCTGACTGACTCCTGCTTCTGCAGCCAATTTTGCAGCTGAGCGACGAGGGTTTCTCCTCAACTTCTCCCTCGTGTTTTTGATCAATTTTTTGTTTGGACACTTCGTTTCCTTCCTTGACCAGGTCGATTGCATGATTCACCAGTTTCCTTGAATTTTTTACCACCTTCCACACAGTTTCACGACGAATTTGGAGCTTTTTGCAATGACTGAATTACTCTCGCCCTTTTTATGAAGGGTTACAATTGCATTTCTATCTACTGCCATAAGTAAAAGTAAATTTAGACACCTTAGACTTCTGCAATATGAAATATATGAATTAATAGATGATATTTAGCTTCACTATAAAAGAAAAGTCTCCTAGAAACCAATTTATTTTATACAGTAAACATCTGTTGCCATAAATATAGCATACCCTGTATAATATAAATGATACACCTCAGTCCTGTCTGGAACAAATATTATATCCTGAAATTTGTTGTCCCGTTCACTAATCAGTAACAAACATCAAAGTCATTTGAATGAGTGATAGTGAGTGAGTGGACGAGTGAGTGATAGCGGGTAAGTGAGTAAATTGAGTGATAGTGAATGAATTACAACGAGTAAAGTATGTGAGTAAAGTGAGTGATAATTGTGCTGCAACACCCACGTTGTCGAACTGCTTGTCCGTAAGGCCGGTGCCCAAGAAAGCGTCGAGCTTCGTGAGCTGCTGGCGGGTGTCTGCCTTGAGCTCCTCGAACGTCATCATGAAGAAGTTGGGGTGGTGGCGTCGGGACCACGCCTCCCTCAGGTGCTGCCCGTACGGGCTGTACAACACTGAAAAAAAGTAAAAATACCGCAATTGCAGGGTACTATTTCCTTCACAACACTGGGATACACTCTCTTAATAACACTGAAATCGCGACGATTTTTCTAAAACACAGTGTAATCAGGATTAAAAATAATCCTACAACTGTCACTGAAAGAACATTGAAAAATACTACGATTGTCGTGTCTTATTATATTTATAACCCTGCAGCGGCACCAAAATATAAATGAATCTCACGCAAGTCCTCCACGTAAAGGTCAACAAATTCATCCTGAGTGCCGAAGCGTCGAGCTTCGTGAGCTGCTGGCGGGTGTCTGCCTTGAGCTCCTCGTACGTCATCATGAAGAAGTTGGGGTGGTGGCGTCGGGACCACGCCTCCCTCAGGTGCTGCCCGTACGGGCTGTACAACACTGAAAAAAAGTAAAAATACCGTAATTGCAGTGTACTATTTCCTTCACAACACTGGGATACACTCTCTTAATAACACTGAAATCGCGACGATCTTCCTAAAACACAGTGTAATCAGGATTAGAAATAATTCTACAACTGTCACTGAAAGAACATTGAAAAATACTACGATTGTCGTGTCCTATTATATTTACAACCCTGCAGCGGCACCAAAATATAAATGAATCTCACGCAAGTCCTCCACGTAGAGGTCAACAAATTCATCCTGAGTGCCGATGAAGTTGGCCATTTTGTGTAGCTTGTAGTGGTGCTGAGCGGACAGTACGTTGTCCTTGGGATTACGTGACACGTAAACAACCTGTGGGGTCAATGGGAAGAGTAAGTCAGGCGTTATAATTTAATGCCTACCATCTCAATAGATAAATCAGGTTTAACAAGTTGATGAGTGGCTGCCTGTATAACAGTCTAAAGGCGATTCATGGAATGAAATCGTTGCAATTTTTAGAGCGTCCACACGGTGCCGACTTACCTGAGTAGTTTGCTCAGTTTTACGCGATCTCGCCATGGAGACATCTTGGTCAAATTTAAGGCCGGACTTGCGGCCGGTCTCTCTCCCCAATTTCGGTCAGCATGGAATATCTCTCAAAGTAATGAACGTAGCTCGATAAAACTTGGTACACGTATTTATTAGGACTTAACGGTGATGTTTAGCGGCATTAGGACTTAACGATTAGAACTGCGCAGATAAATCGTTGTGTAAAACTGAGCGTGTGGACCGGGCTTAAAGACCGGTCCACACGCTCATTTTTTCACAACGATTTGTAAGCTCAGTTCCAATCGTTGCAGTTAAAACGTTGCGTGTGGACGAAAAAACTGCGCAGTTTTGGAGCCGGCGGGAAGACTACACAGTTGCAGCGAGATCTGAGCTCCAGAGCATAGATTTCGATGAACTGCGCAGACAAGTCGGAACGTGTAGACGGTAGCACCGTCTTCCGATCCAATTTGTGCTCAGTCTCAATGATTCTGGCGGACCTTCGGTAATGTTCTCGGGAATTTATTGCTCTATACGAAAGTTTTTTCTTGCATTTGGCGAGTAAAATTCAAGGACTATAGGAACAGGGATAAAAAAGTGGAGACATACGAGGGCTTAGTAGAAAAATTCAAAGAAATCGATGAAAGCGCAAACAGAGAAACAGCTGTAAAATGAGTTGAGGAGCATTTACCGTAAATAATTGGGAATAAATAAAAAAATCGATTCCATCAGGACCTGGAGAAGAAGACATCTACAAGCCATCTCTCTTGTATTTTGATTCCTCGCATTCCCTAAATGATCCAATCTCATTTTTAACGAGGCACAATGCCAAAATTGATCAAAATACTGCCTTCTCCATGGCACGACTCGGACAAATTTACGGCCGGACTCGCGGCCGGTCTCCCCAAATTCGGTGAGCATGGAATATCTCCCAAAGTAATTAAGGTAGCTCGATAAAACTTGGTACACGTATTCATTAGGACCTAACGGTGACGATTAGCACGTGACAATTTTTTTCGATTTTGCTTTCGTTTGCGAGTTATACGGCTTTATCTAATCTAAAAAATTGTCACGAGCTAAACATCGCCGTTGGAGGTTAGGTTTCCATATTCAAAGTTTCGTAAAAGCTGTAGAGTAGTTAAGAAGAAATGTCATGCTCACTGCAAATTTCGGCACGTATCGTCATATAACTCACGAATGAAGGTGAAATTCTAAAAATGTTCACGAGCCAAACATCACCGTTAAGTCCTAATGAATACGTATACCAAGTTTTATTGAGCTACGTTCATTACTTTGGGACTTTCATTGAGCTACGTTCAATTCAATTACTTTCATTGAGTTACGTTCATTTCATGCTCACCGAATTTGGGGAGACAGACCGCAAGTCCGGCCATAAATTTGCCCGAGACGTCTCCATGGCGAGACGGCGCAAAACTGAGCAAACTACTTTGATAAGTCGGCACGGTGTGGAGTGGACGCTCCAAACGACTTCATTCCGACTTAAAAACTGATGGCCAAATGGGTCATCATTACCCATTTTGGCTCGGCAAAAATGATGTATCAGTACAACATGCAAAAAGCGTATCACTATTTAGACAATATGACCCCCGCAATTTTCTGATTTCACCTTGCATGTGTCCAGTAGATTCTTGGGCAGCATGGAAAAGGGCAGATGAGTCTTGATAGTGCGAGGTTTCCAGTGAGCTTCAGCCACCTGAAAAATATTTAAAATTCAAGGTCTGTCATTCAAAAGTACAATAAATCCTCATTTATTTGTAATAAAATATGCACGCAAGTAATCTATGATTTTAATTGAGTGTTCAACATGTAACAAAAGGGTAACTAAGGCAACTTTTCTGAAACTAAAAAAAAAACATTTCAAATTTGTATGTTTTCACGAAAATAGTTTTTCCTTCCTTGTAAGATTTACGAAATGACCTCTCAAAGTGCTGTAAATGCTGTTTCTGCATTTCGTTAGAGAAGTAATATTATATTAAACGTAGGAATAATCCGTAATTACTTTACCATACCTTGAACATAGGTGAACTTCCCAGTAGGTGGAAGAGATTCCAGACGTATTTTTGGATGCCCTTCGTGAAGGCGACCATTGCAGCAAAGTCGACTGTCATTTTAGGCCCGGAAAGCATGTCGATCCTGTGCACCCGGCGAATAAACAAGCCAAAGAACCATGACGAAATTGAGCGAAAAATGAGTAGATCATATTGCCCAAAGAAGGACTCACTTCCTTACCCACAGCGAGCGGGGGCGCAGCCGTAGGCCACAAATTTTACTCTTAAATAAGCCATGGAGCCAAAGCCTAGCTTCATCATGCATAAACTTTACTCAGCTTCAGAACTAGAAGCCGCAGACTACGCTTGAACTCCGTAATCCAGACAAGCAACACACTGCCGAAATATAATAGCGCCGTAGGTCTTCAGCCAATGTTTAAGCATGCTCACTCATAAGCAGGCAGTTCCCCGTCCGGCTATACCTACTCTGGCCTAACCTCTTCTGGCCTAACCTATTCGCGCTGTTCCGGCTCACAACCTTCTTTCAGCCAATGACAGGCTCTATCAGCACACTTGGACCGCCTTTCTAACTTCTTGCAGCCAATGAGGTTAGGTTAGGTCCGCTCAGGTTTGTTTTGGGTGGAGAAAGGTTGCAGCTTGTATAGGTTAGGCCTGAAGAGGTTAGGCCAGAGGAGGTTTGGCCAGATGCAGTATGGCCATGCTTACCTTTGACAAGATAATTTTGTGGCTGTGGGCATCCGGCGCTATGGCTTTGAGCACTTGACTTCATAGGCCGTTATGCACTGTAGCGTTCTTACCTATGGAAAGGAATATGAACTAAGTGTGAAGTTGGCACAGCTGGCCTCCGGCATGCGCCCCAGCGAGCGGACGTTGCACTGATACGCATTTTTGCTGGGCTAAATTGGGTCAAGATCGCCTACACAAAGGTATAAGTGCATCACTATTTGGACAATGTTCCTTTTATTTCTTTGAGCTAATTTTGCCGCTTCCACTAGAGAAATGTGAAAAGAAAGGAGAATGATATTGCAATCATAACTAACTAGACCATGATGGCATTAAACTCCATGTATATAAATAGTATGCGATTCTTTACAAATCCTATGTCATTTTCAGTAACAGTTTCTACTAAACACATTTACGACACGAATTAGGTTTCTTCTTTTATCCAATATAGGGAAAGGTTCTATCCAGTGGTGGGCACAGTCCGCTAATCCTCGGACGGTCTAACCGCTAATTAGAGAAGAATACGTTTTTCTTGGCCGGTGTGCCGCACTGATGGCTGAATACGTCAACATATGTACGTCAACCAGTCACGTTTTGTGTAACCTATCTCGTCTTTTGTTACACAAGTCGTGATTGGTTGAGTGTGTTGACGTAGCCAGCCATCAGTGTGGCACACCAGCTAAAGAAAAAGTTAGCTTTGCTAATTAGCGGTTGGCGGATTAGCAGACTGTGCCCACACTGGTTCTATCATATTAAATTTTACAAAGTCATTGCACGTTTAAAAGCTATTATCTACGGAATATAACAATAACAAAATTGAAACCGTTTCTGGTGCATTTATTGTTGGTAAAATACAAAAATTAAATGATAATTTGTTAGCATTTACAGCTATAAGTAGAAAGTACACGACATGAATGTGATTTACTGTTAGTAGAACCCAAAAATAGTTTCTTAGCATTTCCATTTATAGGTAGGAAGTACATGACCTGAATGTGATTTATTGTTAGTAGATCCCCATGATAGTTTCTTAGCATTTCCGGCTATAAGAAGGAAGTTTACAGCCTGAATGCTAGTCACAAATTAGCCCCACTGGGCCACTAATCTCACTCAAGGTAGGGGCTGCGTACGAAGAGTGCGTCGTCGGCGTCTGGGTTGTCAAGGTCTGGGTTGTTCCTCATGTTCCAGACGATCTCCTGGCTCCATGTGGTACCACATTTAGGGTATGTCATCACCACTACATCGTCTGGTCGAAACTGCAATACGTCAGTTCTTTCAGTGAAGTTATTCTAAATCGAACAGCATTTATTTTCTGCGCATAGTAAACTACAAACAATTACAGTTAAACGATGGGTCATTTGTATCGCGAAAGCAACGATGAGAGATTCCACATCAGAGGAAGATTAAAATTCCATGTTCAAAATTTGTGCAAGAAACTAATTCTTATTCCAATACATCGAGGATTAATATGAAATTACACCATTTCTAAAAATCTTTATGGTTGGCGCAAGCGAATCTCACAAACCTGGAAGTTGTAGACCATCTCGTGAATTTTAAGAAATCTACGAAGTACAACCCAGTTGTGGGGCCTCAGCAGCACCACGTCCACGCACGGCCCCGTTAGGAGCTTGTCGATCTTCTTTTTAGTGGCGCAGTCGACCTCATGCACCGTGTGGCCGCTGGCTATCTTAGTGAAAACCTCCGATATATTGTTTCCCATGTCAACTGTTTCATGGAACAGAGAAAATCTGAACGTATTAGATGGACTTTATCATATTACCGTGATAATTAACAAATATCCTTCCATGCATACCCCTGCTGATCAAAGTTATACATTCATGCCAAAGTGACTGAGCCCGAATAAAGCAACCAATATGTACATTCTCTGTAGAATTCAATTAAGAACTACTGCACAAAGGTCAGCCATCCTACATAATATTCATTTTATTTCAGTTGGCCACGCAAATGCACGAAAGAAAATTATTTTCGAAGTTCTGCAGAAAATGGTATTCGAGGGGATACATTGTTGTTCCCGTATCTATCTGGGTGCGTGGCTGTAATAAAGAAAGACATTTTATTGAATAAATACGCCTGGAAACGTGCAACAAATTATTGATTATTGTACAGTCACCAGGAGCTGAGCTTCCCTAAAAGTTTCAGAGCGCTAGCTAGCGGGAAAGTTGGTGAAATATCGATTGCAAGATTTGATCATCACAAACAGACAGACAAACAGACAGACAGACAGACGGACACGAAAGCGAGCTAAGAAAAACGTGGTAATAACTCGTCCCTAGTAAGTTCCGGTCCGCAATAAACTTACATCCGTAATGTCGGGATAACCGCTATTTTGTAGCATAAATGACTAAATCCTTACACCCGTCTTCTGATAAAAGTTGAGAGACGTGCGGCTGCAGCATACAAGTCAACCTTCACATGACCGCAATTAGCTGACCTAAATAAGAAATAAACTATAATCCATTGCCATTTCTTCTTATTTATATGTCGACAATTTATGTCGACAAAGAAGAGTTGAAATCTTGTCGGGGCACGTAAAGGCTGTCGATGGGGCACCTATATTATTCGAATGGGAATATTAAATTATTGCAAAAACAGAAGCAAAAGAGCAAATTATGAAATTAAAGTCTTTTATTTTGCGTAAATTGGATAGTTTACACTTTAAAAATTTTAACTTTTACAATTTAAAAAGAATATAAAAAAGTATGTTTCCTTCGAATTTTATCTTGGATCGAAATGGAAATTTAATGAAAAATGTGGTTTGGAAATGTGGCGAGAAGGAATTGGAATAACGGAATTTTTATTTTCAATTTTTTTTAGAGATTATCTCTTTAGAGCAACGCCAAACTGCAAGTTAATGAACTCTGCCATGAATTCCACGAACTCTTCCATGAATTCCACAAACGCTGTCATGAATTTCACAAACGCTGCCATGAATTCTACGAATTCTGCCATGAATTCTACGAATTCTGCCATGAATTCTACGAGCTCTGCCATGAATTCAACGAACTTCGCCATGAATTCGACGAACTCTGCCATGGATTCCACGAACTCTCCTATGAATTCCACGATCTCTGCCATGAATTCTACGAACTCTGACATGAATACTACGAACTCTGCCATGAATTCTACGAGCTCTGCCATGAATTCAACGAACTTCGCCATGAATTCGACGAACTCTGCCATGGATTCCACGAACTCTGCCATGGATTCCACGAACTCTGCCATGAATTCCACGAATTCTCCATGAATTCAACGAACTCTGACATGAATTCCACGAACTCTCCCATGAATTCAACGAACTCTGCCATGAATTCCACGAACTCTGCATGAATTCATCGAACTCCCTCCTATCAGATCATGCCGCGGTACACCGACACACAGGCCTGTATGAGAGCATTGGTAACTCGTCGGTAGCCGACGCACGAATGACTGTTAACGTCAATTTGTTTATCAGCACATGAAGGATAACGCGAAGCACAAGTGGATATCTATTCGTTCTATTAAACTTTTCTCAGTCCCAGAAGGATTACTAGAATTTGAAACAAGAACCAACACCAGGGGCCACAGCTATAAACTAAGAAAACTGCGGTGCAACATATCAACGCGACAACATTTCTTCTCGCTTTGAGTCACCGACATGTGTAACAGCCTCCCTGAAGATATTGTTGACGCTCAGAGTATGAACGCGTTCAAGAACAGACTAGACAAGGCCATGCAGGAGCATATGTTTAGACTTAAAATGCCTCGTATCCTACGGAACAACTGAAATCTAGAAGCGATTTTAAATCTACCGTCAGTTGAAAAGATTTGATCAAAAGGCCAGTCTAGCCAAGAAAAGTTCAAGAATCGGCGACAGGCCTATACATGCCTATTCTTCAATGCCGAAGATACTATACTATACTATACTATGTGTACAATAGATTCTTGGGCAGCATGGAAAAGGGCAGATGAGTCTTGATAGCGCGAGGTTTCCAGTTGGCTCCAGCCACCTGAAAAATATTTAAAATTCGTCTGTCATTCAAAAGTACAAGGCGTATATTCTCATTTATTTGTAATAAATATACACGCCAATAATCTTTGATTTTAATATTGATTGTTGGTAAAACACCAAAATATAAACACCATAATAACTGTTTGTAGGTAAAACACCAAAACCCAGAGCTAGTTTTTTTAGCCTTTCCAGCAATAAGTATAAACTACACGCCCTGAATGTGATTTATGATTAGTAGAACCCAAATATAGTTTCTTAACATTTCCAGCTTTAAGTAAGAAGTATTCAGCCCGAATGCTCAGTGCTCTGTGTCTGGTCGGTATTTTAGAAATGGTAGCATAGTGCCTAGTGGCAATGCAGAGAGGTTTTTAGAGTCTTTCTAAAGTTCATTTTTTCCACGTTTTTACCACGTTTTTCTTAGATTCACTTAATGTCTGTCATCAAAAATTCGAACCTTAATTTAGATCACTTCTGAAGATCCTAGAAACTTTAAATTTGGCACGCATGCTTATGCTGCCTAACAATTCAAGATTTGATAATCAGAAGTAATAATTTGAATTTTTTTAAAAATATTTAATTAAAAAAACCCTAAAAAAACACGATTGGGAATCGAGGAGAGTGTCTGCAGAGTCCCTACCACTGAGACCGAGCCATCGTACAACTAATTTGCTAATTTTAACAACTAATTAGCATCTAGAAAGCGCTTTATAGCGAGTTAAATTTGTTTCCGTGACATTGAGCGATCTAAACCATTGACTTACTTCCAGAAAACTACGTTAAATAGAAAAATTATATTCCAGAAAACTACGTACACTGTTAGAAAAATTACCGTTAACGGTATTACCGGCGTTTCAGTGGCCGGTCGGCACGTGAAAAGAAACACCGTGTCGCCGTTTTTATTCTAATTTAGCACTAGAAATCCGTAAAACATCTGATAAAAATGGCGAAACAGTTTATTTTCACGGGGCGACCGGCCACTAGAACGCCAGTGGGACCATTTTTCACAGTTTTTTTTAACAGTGTAGGTATGGTTCCCTTTTGAGATTTTTTTACGGGACCGATTTCCGGCAGATCCTGCCGCTAAAGGTTATCATATGTTCATACGTCGTGGTAGATCTACTGTTTCGAAGTTATCGTAAATTACTGGGCAGATATTCCAGCACAATTTTATATGAATGAAAAAGCAAATTGTTTGGCGTAAGAAAAGTTACATTAATTCGATTCTTATGATACGTAGAAGAAATATTATTATTATGTATAGTTCCACGCCTGATTTAGATGACACTGATTTTTTTAGATGACACCACGCCTGATTTTTAGATGACACCACGCCTGATTTAGTTTTTAGCAAGACCGGCAAGTGATGGGACATCAGCCTAAGCTCTCGTAATCTTCAACTTAAATAACATCGAATAAGATCCCAAATTCCCATTTCAGTCCAATCGTTTTCAATCCACCCTTTAATTAAATATTGTCTTGAGAGAATTTCAATGTAATCATGCACAATAGATTATCGTCTATCGAATGAATACACTTTATTTCTCAATTGTATCGACATGCAGTTATAACTTTAGATAATTATTCATTAATTGCAGCCTCTTAATAACACGTAATAGTAACTTAACAAATCATTTTCACTAGGGTAACACTCTTAACATATCTTAACGTCGTTGGGTAAGAATAATTTCTATTTCTTGGTATTTCCCGCCTTCTGTTGTGCCAACGCTGTTTTCGTCGACCAGAAAATATGCTCTCTAATATTAGACTTTGTCCGTCTATCCGTCCGTCCGTCCGTCTGTCCATCCGTCCGTCTGTCTGTCAGTCCGTGACTTCATGTTTTCGTCGACTAGAAAATACGCTCTCTAATATTAGATTTTGTCCGTCTATCCGTCCGTCTGTCCGTCTGTCCGTCCGTGGTATTTCCCGCCTTCTGATGTGCCAACGCTGGGTCGGCTTTAATTACGATTATAGCACCAATGCTGAGTTGGACTTTGAATATGATAATAGTGCCAACGCTTGGTTGGGCTTTAATCACGATTATAGCACCAATGCTGAATTGGACTTTGAATATGATTATAGTGCCAACGCTTGGTTGGACTTTGATTACATTTTAGTGTCAACGCTGGGTTGGGCTTTGATTACGATTTTAGTGCCAACGCTGGGTTGGTTGGTCTTTGATTACGATTGGGTTGGTCTTTGATCACGCCAACGCTGGGTTGGGCTTTGATAACGATTTTAGTGCCAACGCTGGGTTGGGCTTTGATTACGATTTTAGTGCCAACGCTAGGATGGTCTTTGATTACGATTTTAGTGCCAACGCTAGGATGGTCTTTGATTACGATTGGGTTGGTCTTTGATTACGCCAACGCTGGATTGGGCTTTGATAACGATTTTAGTGCCAACGCTGGGTTGGGCTTTGATTACGATTATAGCGCCAACGCTGGACTGGACTTGAAATACTATTCCGGTGCATGGAATCGTGAGATTAGAGATTAATTTTAGAGGAGAATATTCTAATATTATCTAATATGTTTCAAATCAAAAGAGACGCAATAAAACACAGTGGGCCCTAGGGCCGTGTAGAGGATGCGGTAGGTAGAGGGAAAAGTAGTCGTCCTCAAAACTTATCTCTACAGTACGACTGAGTAAAAAGTGAGTCGCTGGCGGGCGTCTGCCTTGAGATCCTCGAATGTCGTCACGAAAAAATTGGGGTGGCGGCGTCGGAACCACGCCTCCCTCAGGTGCTGCCCGTCCGGGCTGTACAACAAGGAAAACACGGCAAAAATACCGCTAGCAGTATCTTTTTTCCTTCACAACACTGTAAATACACTCTCTAAATAACACTAAAATCGCGACGATTTTTCTAAAACACAATGACATCAGGATTGTTTATGATTCTGCAACTGTCTCTGAAAGAGCGTTGAAAAAACTACGATTGCAGTGTTTTATTATATTTTCAACTCTGCAATAGAACCAAAACATGAGTGAATCTCACGTATGTCTTCCACGTAGAGGTCAACAAATTCATCCTGCGTGCCGACGAAGTTGTGCATTTGTGTAGCTTGTAGTGGTACAGAGCGGACAGTACGTTGTCCTTGGGATTACGTGACACGTAAACAACCTGTGGGGTCAATGGGAAGAGTAATTCAGGCATTATAAATAAATGCCTACCTTCTCAATAGATACATCAGGCTTAATAAGTTGATGAGTGGCTGCCTGCATCAGTCTATAAAGACGATTCATGTATGTGGGTAATCTTACAACAACACATTGCTGTTAACACTAAACAGTGTGCAACACGCGTATTTCATATTCTGCATTCCAAGCAATAGCAGAGATAGGATGAGGTAACGATACTGGTCTTTGAAATGTTTTAAATGTCTGATTGTTGGCTTGTTGCAAGATCGACTTTTAATAGATTCGTGAATTCGTCGTACGGAAGGGTCCAGTTTGTAGCCAAATTTGAGTCTATGGTATGTTCTTTGTACCTAAGATTATTTATAATTAAATGCATAGTGATATATCAAACTAATTCATTTTAGTTTTAGGTATTGAAATTCAACAGTCAGACAATAAATTATTACCAACTTGATGAACGCCTATCTGAAAATTCATTTCGTATTATAATTTCGCGTTTTCTATAAAGTCCACTTTAATTTTAGCTCAGATGAATTAAAATTATCAATTGAATTTCTGGACTTACTGAGAAGTCGGCAAAGAAATCAATGTTGCACTCAGAGAAATGAGCTAGAATTGGCCATATTTTGATGCACTTCTTGCCTCTGTGTGGGTCATCATTACCCATTTTAGCTTGGCAAAAATGACGCATCAGTACTACGTGCAAAAAGCTTGTCACTATTTAAACAATATAATAGATGCATTTTTCTGATTTAACCTTGACAACGTGTCAGTATTAATAGGTCCGTATCAGACTGGGCTTCGGTGCGCAACGGCGTGCCACAAGGAAGCGTTCTCGGGCCTGTTTTATTCGTTGCGTTGATAAACGATTAGAAAGAAGCTGTGTCTAGCGTGTGCTCGATGTATGCTGACGACACAAAAACTTATGAAACATTGAAGAATCCGTTGCAAAAATCCGCCTTGCAACTGCAAGTACAGTTGCAAGGCGATATTGACAGGCTGGTGACTGGGCTGATATGTGGCAGCTGCGTCTTAACGCTAAAAAATATAAAGTAATCCACCTTGACAAGAATAATGAACAGCAAAATTACAGTATGAGAAGACACGGTTGCAATGACATAGTTATGATGTCGAAATCAATAACGGAAAAAGATTTAGGAGATAATATCGACAATGAGTTGAAATTTTCTAAGCATATTGAAGGTCAAGTTAATAAATTAATTCTAAATTGTGAACGGAATTTACTATTACTATACTATACTATTAACTAACTACTATAACATAAACAAGACAATATGACAATTATAGCAAATTAACCTAAAGATTAATTCAGCGGAAGCTCTCAGCGGAAGCTTAACTCGTAGGAACATCAAAACTGTAATGAATGGCAGCAGGCTGCGACCCCGACTACAGCTCCGTGCCGCGCCGTAAGGCTACAAACTAAAAGTATATGTCGCACGCGTACTGGACGGCGGACGCTACATCGTGTGGTCACCGAAACTTAAAAAGGAGAAAAATTTAGTCGAGAGTCTTCAAAGACGTGCAACAAGGATAATTCCAGGCTTGAAAAGCAAGTCCTATGAGGAAAGATTAAAGATTATGAAGCTTCCAAGCCTCAGTTATCGACGTCTGCGTGGGGACTTCATTGAAGCATGCAAGTATACACATGGCTTATACAAGGTCCCAGAAGGATTGCTAGAATTTGAAACAAGAACAAACACCAGGGGCCACGGCTATAAACTTGAAAAACTGCGTTGTAACACATCCATGCGACAACATTTCTTCTCGCTTCGAGTCACCGACATGTGGAACAGCCTTCCTGATAGCATCGTTGACGTCCCGAGTAGGAACGCCTTCAAAAACTGACTAGTTAGTTAGTTAGTTTAGTGGCCACATGTTTACTAGTGCTTCAGCTATTTAGCTATCTCGTACCGAAAGTCACGTTGAACATCACCAAAGAGGTGAAAAGTCTCAATTATCAAAAGTTTCTCAAATCAAAATTAGGCCATCACCCACAAGGGGTGGAAGGTCTCAGATGTCCAGCCCGCTGAAAAACTGGATTGGAAGGTGAACTGGATTGGAAGGTGAACTGGATTGGAAGGTGAACTGGATTGGGAGGTGAACTGGATTGGAAGGTGAACTGGATTGGAATTCACTAATAAATCCCGCTGTAGTAATTCGCTTGGGTTCTCTACATCAGCTTTGGTACCTCACAGGAGATAGATCACGAGTTCCCACATTATCTTTATTACAGCAGCAATCAGTTTGTACAAAAGAAACATGGATCAGAAGGAGACTTTCGACGAGGATGAGATCGTAAAGTTAACCCTTAATATCTAAAATAAAATACTTAAAAAAAACTTTTTAAAAAAACAAGATTCTCTTTCGGCGCTTATTTCGCTCCGGCAACCGGAACCTAAAGCGGACATAGAGCTTCTAATTTACACCGCAAAAAGAATTTGGGGCGACCCTGAGCCAGCGGCTGACAGGCATCCAAGTTTTGATAGGGAGGGGCCTCAGCAATAAACTTAAAAAACTGCGTTGTAAGTTGAACTTGTAACACATCCATGCGACAACATTTCTTCTCACTTCGAGTCACCGACATGTGGAACAGTCTTCCTGATAACATTGTTGACGTCCCTAGTATGAATGCCTTCAAGAACTGACTAGTTAGTTAGTTTAGTGGCCACATGTTTACTAGCGTTTCAGCTATTTAGCTATCTCGCACCGAAAGTCACGTGGAACATCACCAAAGAGGTGGAAGGTCTCAATTATCAAATGTTTCTCAAATCAAAATTAGGTCATCACCCACAAAGGGTGGAAGGCCTCAGATGTCCTGCCCGCTGAAACTGGCTCAAAAGAAGCAGCATTAGCATCTCAAAGAGACGAAGTGACAAGGAGGGACAGGTGAAAAGTAACAGAAACGAAGAAACTCGAACAAGAGGTCGCTTACACGGGACGTCAGCCACCCGCACGAGAGAGACAGAGAAGGGAAATGTAAGGAATCCCACCTACATAATAACTTAACCCCACAACTGAGATCTGCAGTCAGACACCGCGAGCTCAGCGATGGGGCGCTGAGGAACAATCCCCCTAGGAGCGCGAAATCCCATAGGACTTATGACGCTCACAGACACGCGTCAGAAGTCCCCCCTGAGGGGGACTGACCAGACGAAGCTATGCAGGAGCATATGTTCAGGCTTAAAATGCCTATCAACTTAAAAATGCCTAGAAACTTAAAATACCTATCAACTTCAGTCTTAAAATGCCTAGCAGGCAATAAGTCCAGCAGCTATCTCACTCAATCGTCAGTTATGGAAAGATCGGGTTCCAAAGGCCGGATCCCTTGTGAATCAAGTCACGAAAGGCACAAGAATCGGCAACAGACCATGGGTATATTTCCTCAATGCCGACACTTCTATTCTATTCTATGTTGTACAAAAATCTGGTGGAATTCATTTTAAATTTGGTAGTCATAAATAATCCGCTTTTCTGGCCGATGTCAAGCCGAACCCAAAGAAGAATCGTTGCAGCAAGAATAGTCAGATTTCCTACACCAGCCTAACCGCACGGTGCTCCCGCTTCACCTGTGTTTGCCTAGCAGTTTTTTGGAAGGCATACCTGCGTATCTTACCTCGGCCGCGGTCCTGGGGCCATACTTTCTAAACTCGCTAAGTTAACGTAAGTACTTACGCTCTATTTTCTTGTCTATGATTGGTGGATACTTTCAAAGCTCGCTAAGTGAACGTTAGTACTTACGCTCTATTTTCTTGTCTATGATTGGTGGATTTTGCTTGAAAGGCCGTCAATGATTGGCTGTTGAACATGCGATCTCTTAACTTTTTTGAAAGTATGGGCCCGGCTCTCCTCTTGGTCTGACGTTGTGGTAGCTCGACGAGAGCGTGGTTCCCCTACCTGGAGCTCAGCTCGGCAGCTCTCCTGCTCGGCAGCTGTGGTCACGGTGGTGCTACACTCCCGGAAGCTACACTCCTTGAAGCTATGGAGACGTCAGAGGTGAGGCTTGATTCTTGGCCAGAACCTGCTTGCCTCGCTCCTAGCCAATTGTTCAAAATTGGAGGATCCTTTAGGATTTGGACCGTTATTAATTTGTGAATTCCACCGATTTTTTGTTGAACACTGATATTAATTAAGAGCTCGAAATCAAGCTAAAAAAGCTTGTCGCACCGCAGTCAAAAATTTTGAAAAAGACGTTGCCAAAAACTCGAAAAAGAACCCGAAAGCCTTCTTCTTGTATGCTATTTCGAAGTGTAAAACAAGGGACGGTATTGCTGATTTGAATTTAAATCAACGAAATATATCTTCTGAGGAGGGCAAGGCCAATGTTCTAAATCAGTTCTTTAGCAGCGTCTTCACAGATGAGGATTTGAACAGTATTCCAGCTATTGAGGAGCGACCAGTGGGCTCAAAGTTAACTAGTTTTGAGATACAGTAGGAATTGTGTAGCAAAAAGAAGAGAGAAAAAGAAAAAAGTAAAAAAAATGTATAGCGGCTGATCTGGTTTTGAGATACATGAAGAGGAGGTTATCAAGCGCTTGGTCTCCCTAAATCCCAACAAGTCATCTGGATCAGACGGTTTCCACAATAGATTACTCAACAAATTAGCAACCGTCCTGGCCGGCCCTTTACTATAGTATTCTTTCGTAAAACCTTAATCGAAGGGACTTTGCCGGCCGACTGAAAAGAAGCCCAAGTGACACCACTGTTCAAAAAAGGTGACAGAAGTAACCTCGGTAACTACCGTCCTGTTAGTCTCACAAGTGTTGTGTAAGGTGATGGAATCGGTTATGAGGAATAGGATTATCGATCACTTGACTGTTATACATCTTCTATCAGACTGTCAGCATGGCTTTATTACTGGCAGATCATGCACCACTAATCTCCTGTCTACCTTGAATAATTATAATTGGACTCGCCTGCTGGACGAAAGGGAGCCAGTGGATGCACTGTACCTCGATTTTGTACCTCTAAATTTTCCAAATGACCTGAACATGCTCCGGGAGAGGGCCTTCGATTAAAAAAAAATAAAAAATTGAAAACATTTTCAACGCACATCACAGCCTTTAATGCCGTAGTTTCCAAACCTTAACTGGAGAACGAACTGCTAGTGAAATTAGAAATCCACACACCTAAGCACGTTGATCCACGACGAACCAAAACAACCACGTTTCAAGGGCAAAAAATTAAGTGTCACGAAATATCTATTTCATTTTCGAATGAGACGAATTTAATCTAATAAATAACTCTATATCATTGCCATGACACACAAACTGTGTGAAATGGCGAACGGCTAATGCAATAGTTCTGAATGCTTGGAGAAGTACTTCATTTGGTAAACAGTAAATATAATATAATATAGTGCAATAAATAAAATATGTTAGAATAAACGTATCACCTATCTGCAATATGTACTGCAAGTTGTCGGATTCTAGCGTAACTTTTATGTATCTTGCCTTATTTCCCTGTAAGAGGAAGCACCCGCTTCTCCAATCGCTCTCTAGCTCCTGGTCTTCGGCTCGAGCAGGTTGCTTTTAGTTTCGGTGTTGAAGTAAACCTTAGCAGAAGACTTAGCTTTCATTAAATCCCACAACCGTGAGACTACCATGCCATCGCACAGTGAAAGCTCAACAGGTTATGGGCCCAGCGGCAGCGTACCAGCGAACTTGATATCGATGGTAGTGACAATTACGAGTTGTGGGAAATTAAATTCCTAGCCCACCTCACGCTAAAAGGTTTGGATGAGGCGTTGAAACAGGATGAAAAGGAAAGCAACACTAATGAGACCGCCACGAGCTCAGGAGCTAACAGTGGGGACAAAATGAACGGGAAAATCTCTGCACAATTAACGCAGAGACTTGTCGAGAAGAGCCTATCACTAATTTACCGTGAAGCTAAGGATGATGGGCGGTAAAGCCTTAAAATACTACAAGAACATTACATGGGGAAGACATACCCTAGAATAATAGAGAACTATAATCGACTGGTAACGCTGAAGAAAGAAGAGAACGAGTCAGTGGTTGACTACATGCATCATCAAAGCCGAGAAAGCTGCTTCAGTATTCCAGAATGCCGGTGAGACAGTCACTGATGGCCTCCTTGTGTCCGTGGCCCTTAAAGGATTACCACCAAGTTATATTTCTTTAAATCTGTGATTTACCAGAGTAAAGAACCTGTCCCTTTCAATAAATTCAAACAGTCATTGAAATCTCTTGAAGAAAATACGCAGGAGGAACGCAAATATGATAAAATTTTTGCAACATCGGACAAGAAAACAAACTCAAACCTGAAGTGCTACAGTTGCGGAGAAAATGGCCACCGACAATTTCAGTGCAGAAGAAAAGAAAATAACAAGTGGTGCAACTACTGCCAGATGAACAATCATGACGTCAAAGAATGTTGGAAACTAAGGAAAATGTACGGTGCCCCTAGTACACGGATGTATGAAGATGCCACCGTTTCCACAGCAACAGATGGACATTTTGCAATGAAAGTAAGTGTCAGTGATGTGAATATAGTTAATAAGTGTACTGATGGCCAAACCATGTTTTTAGTAGACACAGGAGCAACATCCCACATAATTAGAGATAGGAACTAATTTTTAACAATTGATCCCAATTTTGATGCATCTAATCACTGCATTGAGCTTGCTAATGGGAGCAGAAGTAGAATTGTAACTTGCAAAGGTGATACCAGTGTGACGCTTACAGACTATTTTGGAACTGACAGTACTATATTGCTCAAAATGCTCTCTGTGTCCCATCTCTCAAACAAGATATATTTTGTGTCCATGCTGCAACTCAACAAGAAATGCGATTAAAATTCAGCCAGCATAGTTCCAATCTCTCTAAGAAACATAAATGATGTGAAAAAACTACCTGAGGTGGTTAATGACATGAACATTGACAGTAGAAAGGATTTTGATTGTGATGTATGCATCAAAGGCAAGTTTAGTCAGTATAGAAACAGGCTTCCGGACACTAAAGCAAGACACACTCTAGACTTGGTTCATTGTGATATTGCAGGTCCCATTGATCCCATTGCTCGAGATAATTTTAAGTATGCCATAAATTTTGTTGATGACAGGTCAGGCTATATTTTTGTATTTGCTAAAGAATAAGAGTGATGCAGTGATAGCATTGAAACGTTTCTTGGCTGATACAACACCCTATGGCCGTGTATAATGTATACGGACAGACAATGCTTTAGACTTAGAGTTTACTGGGGGGGGGAGGAGTTTGAGCGTGTCCTGAGTGAGAGGAGTGAAGCATGAATTTTCAAGTCCCTATGCCCCCACCAAAATGGAACGGCAGAGCGGTCCTGTAGATCAATCATGGAAATGTCACGCTGTCTTGTTCAATAATAGGAAATAAAAGGATAAATTCACTAATAGGAATCCTTTCCTATTATTGATAATATTCCTATTCCTATCAATAATAATCCTATTATTGATCCTAAAAAGGGTTCCTATTATTATTGATAATTGGAAACCTTTTTTCCTTCAATAATAGGATAAAAATGACCTCACATGAGCTCCTCACATCTAAGCGACCAAGCCTGAGTTACATGCACGTTTTTGGTGCAAAATGCTTTGCCTATGTACAACAAAAGAAAAAGCTTGATGACAAGGAGGAGGAGGGAATTTTTGTGGGATACGACGCCCCGCATACTTTGTATATTTGCCAACTCGAAATAAAGTTGACAAGGTGAGATTGGTGAAATTTCCAAGGGTGGCTGAAGAGATTGCAAACAAGGCTCATATGCAACCTTAGGTAGACATTGAAAGTGAAGTACTCAATTATGAATATACTCTGCCAGAAACTGAATATGAAACCAACAGTTACTGTAATGATGCAGAAACAAATTACAATGATTCCTTGAATGATCACCATGAAAAAGAAACTACTTTTGATGGGAGATTTCCAAGTCAGGGCTAGAAGCAAGCCTAAATACTTGGAGGACTATCTTCAGTACTCACTTGACTACTGCTACCGGTTGTCTGATATCCCTAACAATTACAGTGATGCTGTCCACTCACGGGATGCAACGGCTTGGATGGAGGCTATGGAGGATGAACTGGCAGCTTTGAAGGATAGCGACCCGTATGAGCTGTATCCCTTGCCTACAGGACGCTCCCCCATAGGATGCTGATGGGTCTATTCAGTAAAGGTAGGACCAAATACTGGATAGGCGACAGGCCTATCCAGGCCTATTCTTTAATGCCGAAGATCCTATACTATACTATACTAAATGATGAGGAAAAGTGCAAGGCTAGACTAGTTGCCAAGCGCTACAACCAAGTCCCAGGCATAGACTATCAAGAAACCTTCTCACCAGCAGCAAAAATCACTTCAATCAGAGTAGTATTACAGTTAGCAGCGCAAAATGATTATATTGTTAGCCAAATGGGCGTCAAGTCGGCCTACCTAAATGCACAATTTGATACTGAAGTCTATCTAGAGCAGCCTGTGGGCTACTCTGTGAGCAATGATGGTGGGAACAAACTATATTGGAAACTAGAGAAATCCCTTTATGGACTAAAACAGAGTGGACGAAATTGTAATGAAATGCTGCATTCCTTTCTCACTTAAGAGGGTTTTGATCAATCTAACGCTGATGGCTGTGTGTGCTCTAGATAAGCTGAGCAATCTACTGCGATAATCGTTGTGTGGATTGAAGACCTCCTAATTGACCTAACAATTACAGTGATGCTGTCCACTCACGGGATGCAACGGCTTGGATGGAGGCTATGGAGGATGAACTGGCAGCTTTGAAGGATAGCGACCCCTATGAGCTGTGTCCCTTGCCTACAGGACGCTCCTCCATAGGATGCTGATGGGTCTATTCAGCAAAGGTAGGACCAAATCATGAGGGAAAGTGCAAGGCTAGACTAGTTACCAAGCGCTACAACCAAGTCCCAGGCATAGACTATCAAGAAACCTTCTCACCAGCAGCAAAAATCACTTCAATCAGAGTAGTATTACAATTAGCAGCGCAAAATGATTATATTGTTAGCCAAATGGGCGTCAAGTCGGCCTACCTAAATGCACAATTTTATACTGAAGTCTATCTAGAGCAGCCTGAGGGCTACTCTGTGAGCAATGATGGTGGGAACAAACTATATTGGAAACTAGAGAAATCCCTTTATGGACTAAAACAGAGTGGACGAAATTGTAATGAAATGCTGCATTCCTTTCTCACTTAAGAGGGTTTTGATCAATCTAACGCTGATGGCTGTGTGTGCTCTAGATAAGCTGAGCAATCTACTGCGATAATCGTTGTGTGGATTGAAGACCTAATTGTATCTGACAGTTCTGACACAATGAAGGCTATCAGCTATCAAAGCCAGCCTGTCCAAACTTTTCAAAATGAAACATTTGGGTAAACTAGCCTGGTTCATATAGGTATAAATTTTGAGATATCAGATAAAAAATTACAATGAACCAATCCAAAGATATTTCCAAAGTGCTAGAACGCTTTGGTATGAGTGATTGCAACCCAAAAACCAAATATTTCCAATGTCAAGGTTGATCTTGTTGTTTCAGATGCAATTTTTTCAAAGTCTGCTGATGTAAAACTGTATCAGGAAATGATAGGGTCTCTCATCTCTATAATGTCATGTACCCGACCAGATATTTGCTACTTTGTGTCCAAGCTGCCTCAGGCAATGCTGCGGCCAAGTGCTGCACACATGAATGCTGCCAAGGATTTCTGAGATATCTGAAAGGAACCATTGACTATTGTCTGACGTTCAAAAAATCTGACAGAGTTGAATTATTTGGATTCTGTACTCGGATTGGGGTAGCCATGGTTGAATATAATAGTATTAATTTAACCATGGGGTAGCAACCCTGATCGCAAAAGCATCACAGGGTATTGTTTCAAATTAGCTAAAAATGGTTCTCTTATCTCATGGAACACAAAGAAACAACCGCTGTTAGCCTTAAGCTCATGTGAAGCAGAATACGTATCAATAACATCCGCTGTGCAAGAGGCCTGATTCAACTGGAATATGTGCAGACAACCAGGAGCCATTTTCATAGCCAAGAATCCGGTGAACCGTCAGAGGACCAAACATATAGATATTAAATACCATTTCATTAGATCTGAAATTAAAAACAAGTCAGTCGATGTCCAATATGTGCCTAATGGTAAAAATGTAGCTGATGTTTTCACCAAGTGTTTGCCTAGAAACAAAGCGAACAGTTTCATTGAAGCGATTGGTTTCTCTGTTGACAAATAGTTATTGTGACAGTTGTAACAAACAATTCGCTAGCGGCGGACCCGCAGATTGTTTTTTGCCCTTATTTTATGATAAGACTATTGTGTAATGTAATTTGTGTTTATATTATTTGTGTAATGTTTGTGTTGAGTAGGGTAACATGGGGCAAAAGGACCACTGCGGGTCAAAGGCCCATAGCGGGTTTCTCGCTGAGTATGGCAGATATTGGTCCGTGCTCTCCACCGCCGGTCGACAGTTTCACTGGGATGAAGTTTACGGATTTAAGTTTTCCTAAGAGTTTGCGTTATTAAGTTATTTGTGAATAACTGTTGTAGCCCATATAAAAGTTTTTTTTTGCTGCTAAATAAAACTGTTTTCGATTACTGTAGATGAAGCTTTTGAAATTATTGTAGATTATATTTTGAAAACAATATTTATAGGAATAATTTTGAGACCAAGATAAGACTATTGGCTTTTAAAATAAAATGTTGACACGATATCAATTGAAATGATACCTAGTGGGGCAACGGGCCCATGCGTGTCACGGGGCAAAGCGCCCATGCATGGTGGGCTCAATACCGCTCAGTGAAGTCTTGTGTTATGCATCATTAGATTTGTCCCAATGACCTTTTCAAAACTATGACTAGCTTTTTGAATTACAAATTACACTTCTTACATGATTTTTTTATTTGCCGCCTCAAGGCAGCAAGTTTAGTTTCTAGTTATGCGTATTTATGACCCGTTATCGAGTTATTGACTCATACCTTGCCAAAAGTTGATTTCAGTCAACACCAAGGAGCCAAAAGCTGATGAGTGATGAGTTTTTATGGTGTTGGCTGAAATCACGATTAGGTACGAATTCTCTGCACGAAATATCTGGATTATGGACGAAACTGGAACGAAGTTTTTTCTGATCAACTAAATATATTTTTTTTAGTCAAATATACATTTTTTCGTGTCAAGGACGAATTTTTTATCGCAAGGATATATTTTCCAAGTCAAGGATATATATTTTTATGTCCAAGAAATATTTTTCTTCACGTCTGTGATAGATTTTCTAAGCCATGAGCATATTTTTTTCAAGTTAAGGATATGATTTTTTGAGTTGTTAATAAATGAATGAATGTCATATTTTTTATTGAAAATTTCTTATTTTTAACTGTAAGTGTTGTCTTATCATTTTTAAACGAAAAATATGCAATGTGGTAAAGGTACTAATGGTGGGCGCCTTGCCCCAAGCCCATGGGCCCATTGCCCCATGGGTGGGGCACTGGGCCCATTTTGACACTTTTCACAAAACAGTGTTTCATTAAATATTGAATAACTCTATAGGCGTCTAATTCACATCATACATTCCTCATTAATTGTACCTTTAAAAAAAATAAAGAACCACCTTGTATCAATTAAAACTTCATCAAAACTTTGTTTAAAAAAAGGATGGGGGCCGCTGCCCCATGTTACCCTACCTCTGTCCGTAGGCAAACGGTATAGCCATTTGTGACTAGAATTGGTATTGACTTTAGTAATAAGTGGCTGAATTTGTTCTTTCATACATAACCATAAATCACTTGTACCTGTCACGGAAAATTGTAATTCGTAATTTTTTAGGGGAACTTATGCTAGTACTGCCATGAAAATTTCCTTTGTTTGCGCACATGAGATTAGTACAATAATATAAAAATAAAATAACAGGGCTCTCGTTTAGGATCACAAATTTCATTTTTTGTATACTCTGCATATTGAATACTCCTAACATTGAAATGCATTGATCGAAAAATGATACGTTTAAGAAGGGGTGTTAGACCACGCCTCCCTCAGGTGCTGCCCGTACGGGCTGAACAACACTGAAAAAACGGTAAAAACAACGCAATTGCAGTATACTATTTCTTTCACAGCACTGTAAATACACGTCTCTAAATAACACAAAAATCTCAACTTTTTTTCTGAAACAAAGTGAAATCAGGATTATGAACAATTCTGCTACTGTCACTGAGAGAACATTGAAAAATACTACGATTGTCGTATCTTATAGTATATATAACCCTGAAGCGGCACCTAAATATAAATGAATCTCACGCAAGTCCTCCACGTAGAGATCAACAAATTCATCCTGAGTGCCGACGAAGTTGGCCATTTTGTGTAGCTTGTAGTGGTGCTGAGCGGACAGTACGTTGTCCTTGGGATTACGCGACACGTAAACAACCTGTGGGGTCAATGGGAAGAGTAAATTAGGCGTTATAATTTAATGCCTACCACCTCAATAGATACATCAGGCTTAACAAGTTGATGAGTGGGTGCCTGCATCAGGGAGCGCAGCCGTGCACCACCAATTTTGTGCATCAATAAGCCCTGAATCGAACGTCTTGGATCTCTCCGGATATCCACCAATCAGCCGTGCACCACTCGGCTTTATCCTCCTCCGGCCTTGACCACCACCTGCCGTGCACCACCAGGCCACGGATCGAATCTGACTTCTGGGCATCGTTAAATTACGTAATTTTACGTTCACTGCATCTGAGGTTAGGTTTCAGATAGCATAGTTCTGTTTCAAAATTTATCGTCCTTCGACAAGTTACCGTTCGACCGAGGGCTGGTTCGACCCACGGCCTAGTTACGGACGGCTTGAAGTGTTGAAGGCTACGTTCCGGAAGGCAGGAAGCATGATGGTCCATTACATCCAGGGCAGTGGTGGTCTTCGGCAGGCGACCCCCTGCATCAGAGTCTAAAGACGATTCTTGTAGGCAATCTTTTAATACAGTGTTGTGAACACTATACAGTGTGCAACACGCACATCTCAAAATCTGAATTCACGGTAAAATAACATATATAATATAATAGCAGAGATAGAACGAGGTAACGATCCTGGTCTTTTAAATGTCTGGTTGTTGGCTCGTTGCAAGATTGCCTTTTAAAAGTTTCGGGAATTCGTCGTACGCAAGGATCCAGTTAGTAGCCAAATTTGAGTCTAAGGTATGTTCTTTGTAACAAAGATTATTTATAATTAAGTGCATAGTGAAATATCCTACTAATTAATTTCAATTATTTAAATTTCACAGTTAGATATAAAATTATCACAGTCTTGAAATACTATTCCGGTGCATGGAATCGTGAGATTAGAGATTATTTTTGGAGGGGAATATTTTAAAATTATCTAATATGTTTCGAATCAAAAGAGACGCAATAAAACACACGTGGGCCCTAGGGCCGTGTATAGAGGCGGTAGGTAGAGGAAAAAGTAGTCGACCTCAAAACATACCTCTACAGTACGACTGAGTAAAAAGTGAGCTGCTTGCGGGTGTCTGCCTTGAGATCCTCGAGCGTCGTCATTTTAAAATTATCTAATATGTTTCGAATCAAAAGGGAGGCGCTATAACACACGTGGGCCCTCTGGCGGTGTGTAGAGGCGGTAGGTAGAGGAAAAAGTAGTCGACCTCAAAACTTACCTCTACAGTACGACTGAGTAAAAAGTGAGCTGCTATCCAAAATTTATCGTCCTTCGACAAGTTGCCGTTCGACCGAGGGCTGGTTCAACCCACGGCCTAGTTACGGACAGCTTGAAGTGTTGAAGGCTACGTTCCGGAAGGCAGGAAGCATGATGGTTCATTACATCCACGGCAGTGGTGCAGGCGACCCCCTGCATCAGAGTCTAAAGACGATTCATGTAGGCAATCTTTTAATACAGTGTTGTGAACACTATACAGTGTGCAACACGCACATCTCAAAATCTGCATTCACGGTAAAATAACATATATAGATAGAACGAGGAAACGATCCTGGTCTTTTAAACGCAGAGATAGAACGAGGAAACGATCCTGGTCTTTTAAGTGTCTGGTTGTTGGCTCGTTGCAAGATTGTCTCTTAAAAGATTCGGGAATTCGTCATACGCAAGGATCCAGTTAGTAGCCAAATTTGAGTCTAAGGTATGTTCTTTGTAACAAAGATTATTTATAATTAAGTGCATAGTGAAATATCCTACTAATTAATTTCAATTATTTAAATTTCACAGTTAGATATAAAATTATCACCAACTTGATGAACGCTTGTCTGCCCATTATTTTCGAATTGTAATTACACGATTTCTATAGAATCCACTATAATTTTAGCTCAGATGAATTAAATGCATTAAAATTATGAACTGAATTTCAGTAGATCCTGTGAGGTTGGCAAAGGAATCAAATGAGAAATGAGTGAGACTTGGCCAAATGGGTCATCATTACCCATGTTGGCTCGACAAAAATGGCATCTCAGTACTACGTGAGAAAATTGTATCACTATTTAGACACTATGACCCCCGCAATTTTCTGATTTCACCTTGCATGTGTCCAATAGATTCTTGGGCAGCATGGAAAAGGGCAGATGAGTCTTGATAGTGCGAGGTTTCCAGTGAGCTTCAGCCACCTGAAAAATATTCAAAATCGTCTGTCATTCAACTCTACAAGGCGTAAATTCTCATTTATTTGTAATAAAAAATGCACGCAAGTAATCTTTGATTTTAATTAAGTGTTCTACATGTAACAAACGGGTAACTAAGGCAACTTTTCTGAAACTAAAAAAAAAAAAACATTTCAAACATGTATGTTTTCACAAAAATAATTTGGTCTTCCTTGTAAGATTTACGAAAAGACCTCTCAAAGCGCAGTAAATGCAGTTTCTGCATTTCGTTAGAGAAGTAATATTGTATAAATCGTACCAATAATCCGTAATTATTTTACCATACCTTCAACATTGGTGTACTTCCCAGTAGGTGGAAGAGATTCCAGATGTATTTTTGGATGCCCTTCGTGAAGACGACAGTGGAAGCAATGTCGAATGACATTTCAGGCACGGAAAACATGTCACCCCTGTGCACCCAGCGAATATACAAGCCAAAGAACCATGACGAAATTGAACGAAAAATGAGTAGATCTTATTGCCTAAGTAACGACTCACGTCCTTACCCACAGCGAGCGGACGTTGCTGGGCCAAATATGGGTCAAGATCACCTTCACAAAGGTAAAAGTGCATCACTATTTGGACAATGTTCTTTCTATTTCTTTTAGCTAAAAACTCAAATATTGGATTCATGAAAATTTTTTGCCGCTTCCACTAGTGAAATGTGAAAAGAAAGGAGAATGATATTGCAATCATAACTAACCAGACCATGATGCATTAAACTCCATGTATTTAATTAGTATGCGATTCTTTACAAATTCTATGTCATTTTCAAACAGTTTCTACTAAACACATTTACGACACGAATTAGGTTTCTTCTTTGATTCAATAGAGGGAAAGGTTCTATCCAGTGGTGGGCACAGTCCGCTAATCCTCTAACCGCTAATTAGCGAAGATGACGTTTTTCTTGGCCGGTGTGCCACACTGATGGCTGACTACGTCAACATATGATCGTCAATCAATCACGTCTTGTGTAACCTATCACGTCTCTTGTTACACAAGTCGTGACTGGTTGACGTACATATGTTGACATAGTCAGCCATCAGTGTGGCAGACCAGCTAAAGAAAAAGTTAGCTTCGCTAATTAGCGGTTGTCGGATTAGCAGACTGTGCCCACCACTGGTTCTATCATTAAATTTTACCAATTCATTGCACGTTTAAATACTATAACCAACGGAATATAACAAGAACAAAATTGAAACCGTTTCTGTGCATTTATTGTTGGTAAATACAAAAATCCCATGTAGGAAGTACACGACAATCCCAAGTAGAAAGTACACGATATGAATGTGATTTATTGTTAGTAGAACACAAAAATAGTTTTTTAGCATTTCATTAGGAAGCAGTAGGAAGTACATGACCTGAAAGTGATTTATTGTTACTAGATCCCCAAGATAGTTTCTTAGCATTTCCAGCTATAAGAAAGAAGTATACAGCCCGAATGCTAGTCACAAATTAACCCCACTAATCTCACTCAAGTTGGGGGCTGCGTACGACGAGTGCGTCGTCGGCGTCTGGGTTGTCGAGGTCTGGGTTGTTCCTCATGTTCCAGACGATCTCCTGGATCCATGTGGTACCACATTTAGGGTATGTCATCACCACTACATCGTCCGGTCGAAACTGCAATACAGTTCGTTCAGCGAAGTTATTCTAAATAGAACAGTATTTGTTTTCTGCGCATAGTAAACTACCAAAAGTTACAGTTAAACGATGGGTCATTTGCATCACGAAAGCAACAAGAAGAGATGCCACATAAGAGGAGGATTAAAATTTAATGTTCAAAATTTGTGCACGAAGCTAATTGTTATTTCACAATACATCGAAAATTTATATGAAATTAGACCATTAATAAAAATCTTTATAGTTTGCGCAAGCAAACCCCACAAACCTTGAAGTTGTAGATCTTCTCGTGAATTTGCAGGAATCTTCGAAGTACAACCCAGTTGTGGGGCCTCAGCAGCACCACGTCCACGCACGGCCCCAGCAGCAGCTTGTCGATCTTCTCTTTAGTGGCGCAGTCGACCTCATGCACCGTGTGGCCGCTGGCTATCTTAGTGCAAACCTCCGATATATTGTTTCCCATATCAACTGTTTCATGGAACAGAGAAAATCGGAACGTGTTAGCTCGAATTTATCATATTACCGTGATAATTAATTAACAAATATCCGGTATTACTTTAGATTAAGTGCATCCAAAAAAAGGTGTTTTATTTTTAATTATATGTTTTTTGGGGTGTAGATTAAGAATGTGAAATCCGTTTTTGGTGGTCGGCATCGGAAATTTTTAATGGAACCTGTTCCTAACTGGACCTAACCTGCGAGGTTTTCGTTAGTTGGCGCTCCAAGTATGAACGCGTTCAAGAACAGACTAGCTAAAGCTATGGAAAAATATATGTTCAGATTTGAAATGCCTAGCACCATATCAAACCCGCTGGAAGTCTAGTAGCTACTTGAAACTATCGTCAGTCATGAAAAGATCCGGTCAAATAAAACGATATTAGATCTTCTGTGAACAAGGCACGAAAAGGAAAAGAATCGGCGACAGGCCACATCAGGCCTATACTTCAGCGCCGAGATCAATATGTTATGTTATGAAGAACAGCGATCGCGAGGACGCGCGGCTACAGCTGCAGTACAGCCACTTGTAATACGGCTGCAAACGCGAGAATACAGCAGCGGTACGGCCGCTGAACCTTCGGCCGCAAAGTGTGCGTGTATTATACGGTCGTTTACAACAGCCGTCTACTCAACGGAACTGCAACGGATCTATGTTTCTGGTAATTAGAGAAAATTTAGTGATGTTAACTGATAGGTTTTCAATTTTGATTGTGTTCGGACTTTCTTTTTAGCGCATTATCTCATTTATGGAAAAAATGCACTATTGTGCTCGCCATGTCCGTCCGTCTGTCTGTCTGTGACCTCAAGTTTTCGACGACGAGAAAATGCGCTCTCTGTCACTCACTGCAGTGAGTACTGAGTTATATTTTTTCTTATATTAGAGATTTTTTGTTGACGTAGGATGTGAACTTGAATTTACCAATTTAATATGAAATGTATCAGTGTTTCATTACAACCCTCTCTCTGTACGATAATTTTGCCGCGACCTATTCATGCGTGAACTTTTTTCATACGTGCCTATCAAGCCACTCGGCGTCAACCTGACGAATATCTGGAACCTGAACGTAACGTAAAATTGATAGACTAACCACTCCGATTTTTCCAACTTTAAAATATATGAGACGACAGAAACAATCAATTTTTTTCTTAGTCTAATCATGTTTTTCCAGCAGCACTCCCCTCCAAATACTGAATATTACTAGTACGATTAATACTGAATACTCAATTAGATAACTGCATTTAAGACACGCGAAAATGCATTGATCTACATGTATCCTGTTGTTTCTTTTCGATCGACTGAAGTTAATTGCATTTAAATGAAATATTTCTTATTGGTTGATTTACAATTTTTTTTAAATTTCTTTCAAGGCTGCTGTTGTGAGGTTCAAATTCTCTAGTTGCACAGGAGTTAAAGTTGTGTTTTTCTTCATTACCCAATGAGTATAGTTCTAACTATTGGCGTCTAGTTAATAGAAGGATAAGTAAGGCTAGACACTTTATGCGCGTTAAAGCCTCTAAAATACAACACAGCAGAGCAGTGTCACTACGAGTACAAGCGAGTATGGATAGAACGGCGTCTGATCGGCACGAATTACAGGGTTACAGACTTACAGTTTGGTTCTGCTTGTTCAATGGGAGCCGGAGTAACGCTAACGACTCAACTAATTCCTGGAGTAACAAGTAGTTGAGCCGGAGTAACTCTAACGACTCAACTAATTCCTGGAGTAGCAAGTAGTTGAGCCGGAGTAACTCTAACGACTCTACTAACTCCTGTAGTAGCTAGTAGTTGAGCCGGAGTAACTCTAACGACTCAACAAACTCAAGGAGTAACAAGTAGTTGAAACGGAGTAACCCCAACGACTACCTACGTCCTGGCTCAACTTACTGGTTCTAGAAGCAGCAGAGGAAGAATATACGCAGACAAGTGCTGAGTAAGCGGCGGCATTTCCTAAATCATCGCGTGCACCAGCAAACTGGATTGGAAGGTGAACTGGATTGGAAGGTGAACTGGATTGGAAGGTGAACTGGATTGGAAGGTGAACTGGATTGGAAGGTGAACTGGACCATGAATTAGATGATGTCTGCCATGAATTAGATGAAGTCTGCCATGAATTACACGAACTCTGCCATGAAATAAACGAATTCTGTCATAAATTCAATGAACTCTGCCATGAATTCAACGAACTCTGCCACGAATTCCACGAACTCTGCCATGAATTCCACGAACTCTGCCATGAATTACACGAACTCTGCCATGAATTCAACGAACTCTGCCATGAATTCCACGAACTCTGCATGAATTCAACGAATTCTGCCACGAATTCCACGAACTCTGCCCTGAATTACACGAACTCTGCCTTGAAGTCCGCGAACTCAGCCATAAAATAGATGAACTCTGCCATGAACTAAATGAAGACTGCCCTGAATTTCACGAACTCTGCATGAAGTCCACGAACTCCCTCCTATCAGATCATGCCGCGATACACCGACACACAGGCCTGTATGAGCGCATTGGTAACTCGTCGGTAGCCAACGCACGAATGACTGTTAACGTCAACTTGTTTATCAGCACATGAAGGATAACGCGAAGCACAAGTGGATATATATTCGTTCTATTAAACTTTTCTCGGTACAATCTTACCCTGCTTTATCAAACCAAGGGTTTTGTTCTGCATGCCTTCAAAGCTGACGCACTCCATGCAACGTATCTTGGTGCCCGTCGAGCTGCCGTGAGACTACCCTACTCAGAAGAATGAATGTCATATTGTCTAAATTGACACGGATGTGGTTTGGTGTGCAAGAAGAAATTGCACGATTTTTTGTAGTTTTTACTCGCTATCGTTTATGACAATGGTAAAGTAAGTGACTTGGTGACGTAAGCTGGAAATAATATACATTATTAGATATTAGGTCGAGAAATACATACATGAAACTTACACTAGGAAGAAGCTGGCCTCCCATTGTTTAGGCTTAATTAACAACATTGTAGCTGAGCGTTGTTAATTGTCTTACTCGATGACAAGATTAGAACTGGCATGAAATGAATGCTTTATGTCAGTATGGTTAATTGCGCAGTATTTCATTAGTTACTTACACAAGAGGGTTTTGGCTGGCAAGGAGAGACGCAACTTTGATGATAGCCAAGTTAACCAATTCCAGCTTCAGGGAGAGTTAGGCCAGATATTAGGCTATTATTGCCGGTTCCATGCTTATGCTTGCATTTGCCAACGCTGGGTTTGGCTTTGATTACGATTATACTGTAGTGCCAACGCTGGGTTGGGCTTGAAATAGGGTAACATGGGGCAGCGCGCCCCCCCAATTTGTTTAAACCAAATTTTTGATGAAGTTTTAATTTATACGAAGAGGCTCTTTGTTTTGTTTAAAGTTACGTCCAATGAGGAATGTGTGACTTGAATTACACGCCTATTGAGTTAAACACAATTTTGTAAAAAGTGTCAAAATGGGCCCATTGCCCCACCCCTGGTGCAATGGGTCCATGGGCTTGGGGTAATGCGCCAACCCCTGGTCCCTATACCACAATTGCAATATTTTTGCTTACAAGTGATAAAACAACACTTTACAGTTCAAAATAAGAAAAAATTTAATAAAAAATATTGCATTCATTCATTTATTAACAACTTAAAAAATCACATTCTTAACTTGAAAAAAAAAAAACATATTCTTGGCTTAAGAAATCTATCACTGACGTGAAAAAATATTTCTTTGACATAAAAATCCTTGACTTGAAAAATATATCCCTGCCATCAAAAATTCATCCCTGAGATTAAAAAATGTATATAAATGATCAGAAAAAACTTCGTTCCAGTTTCGTCCATGATCCAGGTATTATGCATGTGAAAGGAATTCGTACTTAATCGTGATTTCAGCCAACACCATAAAAACTCGTCAACTTTTGGCTCATTGGTGTTGACAGAAATCAACTTTTGGCAAGGCATGAGTCAATAACTCGATAAGGGGTCATAAATACGCACAACTAGAAATACGCTTGATGTATCTTATGATAGAATTTAAGTTGCATTATTTAACTAAACCTGCTGCCTTGGGGCGGCAAATCAAAAATCATACAATATAAAGTGTAATTTGTAATTCAAAAAGCTAGTGATAGTTTTGAAAAGCTCATTGGGACAAATCTAATGATGTATAACACAAGACTTTACAGAGGGGTATTTATCCCACCATGGGCGCTTTGCCCCGTGACACGCATGGGCCCGTTGCCCCACTAGGTATAATTTCTATTGATATCGTATAAACATTTTATTTTGAAAGCTAATAATCTAAACTTAAACTCAAAATTATCCCTCCAAATAATACTTCAAAATATAATTCACAGTAATTCAAAAGCTTCATACACAGTTATTGAAAACAGTTTTCTTTAGCAGCAAAAAAATCTGGGGTAAAACAGTTATTTGCAAATAACTTAACAACGCAAACTCTTAGCAAAACATAGAGCCGAACACTTCATCCCAGTGCAACTGTCGACCGGCGATTGAGCGCACGGGCCAATATCTGCCAAACTTAGCGGGAAACCCGCTTTGGGCCCGTGACCCGCACTGGTCCGATTGCCCCATATGTTACCCTACTACTCCGATGCATGTAACAATGAGATTAGAGATTACTTTTTAGTGTAGTCGACCTCATGAGAGTAGTCGAGTCGATTAGAGGGTAGTCGGCCTCAATTTTTTTTCTACGACTGAGTAAAGATTTTACTGGAAATATATGTATTTATAAACTTTTTGTTGCAAACATATTATTTAATATAAGTTTTTTTTGGCTCAATCGGCTTCACACGGGTGAATTGCACCTGAACTACGACATAAAAAACACTTTCAAAGAAATAATGTTCGATTTAAATACATGGATTTTCTCAATGAAACGTCCTGACCAGCCAACTTTATTTAGCTAAAACCCCAAGTCTGGCGAAAAGTTTTCTTTGTGTCGGTAAAGTCTAATAAGCTGCAGCTAGCCGCCCCAGCCTCTGCAATGCCTGGCAAGAAGAGTGTACTTAATTCAGACTCGTGCCAGTGATGTTTGGAAAAAATGAGCTGAACAGGTGCTTTGACAGCAATGTGAAGTGATCGAATAATGTGATGACTCTGGAAAAAAAAATTTTGAAAACCTTCAAAACAGACGGAGGAAGAAATCACCTAAACAACACAAATGGTCTTGAACTCTGCGCAAATGAATGGAGTCCATGAAGAAGGAAGGACGATTTAGCAACTCAAGTGAGTAGCCGATGTGTATAGCACGCGGGGGGCAAAAGTTCCCCTTAGTGTTTTTTTAGACATGAGGAATCAAATGCAACTCTAAATGTATCAGCTACTAGCGTATAGTCATACTAGTCAGCGTATTTTCGTTATCAGAGCAATTTTAAACGTCGTACTGTCTCCAGGTTCATTAGATTCACTTCCTGCAGAGTTAACATTCTTTGCGAAATTATACTTCACTGCAACATCTAATTATTGTAATTTCCTAATTAAAAAATACCTGCTTATTGAACATCTTCAACCGGTCAGTTCATAACTTTAAGAGACAGTCTCATGATTCTGTTCGGAAATAAATGCTGGAATCGTGTACTTTGAACACGTAGATATTTATAAAGAATTAGATAGCAGTTTCGTGTATCCGACGGACTGAGGCAGTGGGCAATAGGCTTGATGTATCTTATGATAGAATTTAAGTTGCATTATTTAATTTGTCAATATTAGACTTTTGACGAATATTAAAGCTGATTGGAGATAAACGGCGGGTGAAGGGATGTGAGTTTTTGTTTGCTTATATATTAATGCAATGACAAATTGGAGGAAAACAAATTCCTAAAATGACATCTATAAAGCGCTTTATAACGAGTTAAATTTGTTACCGTGACATTGAGCGATCTAAACCATTGACTTACTTCTAGAAAACTACGTTCGGTTGAAAAATTATATTCCAGAAAACTACGTATGTATGGTTCCCTCTTGAGATTTTTTTACGGGACCGAATTCCGGTAAATCCTGCCGCTAAAGGTTATCATATGTTCATACGTCGCGGTAGATCTACTGCTTCGAAGTTATCGTAAATTAATGGGCAGATATTCCAGCACAATTTTATATGGATGAAAAAGCAGATTATTTGGCGTAAGAAAAGTTACATTAATTCAATTCTTATGATACGTAGAAGAAATATTATTGTTATGTATTGTATACGTTCCACGCCTGATTTAGATGACTTGCAAATTTTTATGACTTGCAAATTAGATGACTTGCAAAATAACATCGAATAAGATCCCAAATCATGAGTACACATTTCAGTCCAATCGTTTTCAATCCACCCTTTACTTATATATTATCTTGAGAGAATTTCAATGTAATCATGCACAATAGATTATCGTCTATCGAATGAATACACTTTATTTCTCAATTGTATCGACATGCAGTTATAACATACGATAATTATTCATTAATTGCAGCCTCTTAATAACACGTAAGTAACGTAACAAATCATTTTCACTAGGGTAACACTCTTAACATATCTTAACGTCGTTGGGTAAGAATAATTTCTATTTCTTAGTATTTCCCGTCTTCTGATGTGCCAACGCTGGGTCGGCTTTAATCACGATTATAGCACCAATGCTGAGTTGGACTTTGATTATGAAAATAGTGACAACGCTGTGTTGGGCTTTGATTACGATTTTAGTGCCAACGCTGGGTTGGGCTTTGATTACGATTATAGCGCCAACGCTGGGTTGGCTTTAATCACGATTATAGCACCAACCCTCGGTTGGACTTTGATTACCATTATAGTGCCAACGCTGGGTTGGACTTTGATTACGATTTTAGTGCCAACGCTGGGTTGGTCTTTGATTACGCCAACGCTGGGTTGGGCTTTGATAACGATTTTAGTGCCAACGCTGGGTGGGGCTTTGATAACGATTTTAGTGCCAACGCTGGGTTGGTCTTTGATTACGATTTTAGTGCCAACGCTGGGTTGGTTGGTCTTTGATTACGATTGGGTTGGTCTTTGATTACGCCAGCGCTGGGTTGGGCTTTGATAACGATTTTAGTGCCAACGCTGGGTTGGGCTTTGATAACGATTGGGTTGGTCTTTGATTACGCCAACGCTGGGTTGGACTTTGATAACGATTTTAGTTTCAACGCTGGGTTGGGCTTTGATAACGATTTTAGTGCCAACGCGGGGTTGGGCTTTGATTACGATTATAGCGCCAACGCTGGGTTGGTCTTGAAATACTATTCCGGTGCATGGAATCGTGAGATTAGAGATTATTTTTGGAGGGGAATATTTTAAAATTATCTAATATGTTTCGAATCAAAAAACCACGCCTCCCTCAGGTGCTGCCCGTATACGGGCTACACAACAAGGAAAACGAGCTAAAAATACCGCAAGGAGTATCTTTTTTCATTCACAACACTGTAAATACACTCTCTAAATAAAACTAAAATCGCGACGATTTTTCTAAAACACAATGACATCAGGATTATTTATGATTCTACAACTGTCTCTGAAAGAGCGTTGAAAAAACTACGATTGCAGTGTTTTATTATATTTTTAACTCTGCAATAGAACCAAAACATGAGTGAATCTCACGTATGTCTTCCACGTAAAGGTCAACAAATTCATCCTGCGTGCCGACGAAGTTGTTCATTTTGTGTAGCTTGTAGTGGTGCTGAGCGGACAGTACGTTGTCCTTGGGATTACGTGACACGTAAACAACCTGTGGGGTCAATGGGAAGAGTAATTCAGGCATTATAAATTAATGCCTACCATCTCAATAGATACATCAGGCTTAATAAGTTGATGAGTGGCTGCCTGCATCAGAGTCTATAAAGACGATTCATGTATGTAGGTAAATCTTACAACAACACATTGTTGTTAACACTAAACAGTGTGCAACACGCGTATTTCATATTCTGCATTCCAAGCAATAGCAGAGATAGGATGAGGTAACGATACTGGTCTTTGAAATGTTTTAAATGTCTTGTTGTTGGCTTGTTGCAAGATCGTCTTTTAAAAGATTCGTGAATTCGTCGTACGGAAGGGTCCAGTTTGTAGCCAAATTTGAGTCTATGGTATATGTTCTTTGTAACTAAGATTATTTATAATTAAGTGCATTGTGAGATATCAAATTAATTCATTTTAAGTATTGAAATTCAACAGTCAGACATTAAATTATTGCCAACTTGATGAACGCTTGTCTGATCATTCATTTCGTATTATAATTTCGCGTTTTCTATGAAGTCCACTCTAATTTTAGCTCAGATGAATTAAATGAATTAAAATTATCAATTGAATTTCTGGACTTACTGAGAGGTCGGCAAAGAAATCAATGTTGCACTCAGAGAAATGAGTTAGAATTGGCCATATTTTGATGCACTTTTTGCCTCTGTCTGGGTCATCAATACCCATTTTAGCTCGGCAAAAATGACGCATCAGTACTACGTGCAAAAAGCGTGCCACTATTTAAACAATATTATACATGCATTTTTCTGATTTAAACTTGACGTGTCAGTATTATTGGGTCCGTATCAGACTGGGCTTCAGTGCGCAGCGGCGTGCCACAAGGAAGCGTTCTTGGGCCTGTTTTATTCGTTGCGTTGATAAACGATTTGCCCGAAGCTGTGTCTAGCGTGTGCTCGATGTATGCTGACGACACAAAAACTTATAAAACATTGAAGAATCTGTCGCAAAAAGTACAGTTGCAAGGCGATCTTGACAGGCTGATTGACTGGGCTGATATGTGGCAGCTGCATTTTAACGCTAAAAAATTGTACAGTGATCCACCTTGGCAAGAATAATGAACAGCAAGATTACAGTATGAGAAGACACGGTTGCAATGACAGAGTGATGATGTCGAAGTCGACAATGGAAATAGATTTAGGAGTTCATATAGACAATGAGTTGAAATTTTCTACGCATATTGAAGGTCAAGCTAATAAAGCCAATAAACGACTTGGACTGATCAGACGCTCTTTCGAGTTCCTAGATGCAGGAGCGATTAAGCAATTGTTTATTGCTGTCGTGCGCCCGAACCTAGAATTTCGAAACGTCGTGTGGTCACCGAAACTTGAAAAGGACAAAAATTTAGTCGAGAGTCTTCAAAGACGTGCAACAAGGATAATTCCAGGCTTGAAAAGCAAGTCCAATGAGGAAAGATTAGAGATTATGAAACTTCCAAGCCTCAGTTATCGACGTCTGCGTGGGAACCTCATTGAAGCATACAAGTATACTCATGGCTTATACAAGGTATACTCATACAAGTATACTCATGGCCCCGAAAAATTACTAGAATTTGAAACATGAACCAACACCAGGGACACGGCTATAAAGGTAAAAAACTGCGTTGTAACACATCCATGCGACAACATTTCATCTCGCTTCGAGTCACCGACATGTGGAACAGACTTTCTGATAGCATCGTTGACGTCCCGAGGATGAACGCCTTCAAGAACTGATTAGACGAAGCTATGCAGGAGCATATGTTCAAGCTTAAAATGCCTAGCAACTTAAAAATACCTAGCAACTTAAAATGCTTAGCAACTTCAGTCTAAAAATGCCTAGCAGGCAGTAAGTCAGGCAGCTATCTCAACCAGTCGTCGGTTATGGAAAGATCGGGTTCGAAAGGCCGGATCCCTTGTGAATCAGGTCTTGAAAAGTTCAAGAATCGGCGACAGACCATGGGTCTATTTCTTCAATGCCGACACTTATATTCTATTCTATGTGTTCAATAAATTCTTGGGCAGCATGGAAAAGGGCAGATGAGTCTTGATAGCGCTAGGTTTCCAGTGGGCTTCAGAGACCTGAAAAATATTTAAAATTCGTCTGTCATTCAAAAGTACAAGGGGTATATCCTCATTTATTTGTAATAAATATACACGCCAATAATCTTTGATTTTAATAAAGTGGTTTGTATGCAACGAACGGGTAACTAAATCCGAACATAATAATGTCAAAAATAAAACCGTTTCTGGTGCCTACTGTTTGTTGGTAAAACACCAAAACCCAGAGCTAGTTTCTTAGCCTTTCCAGCTATAGGTATAAACTACACGACCTGATGGTGATTTATGGTTTGTAGAACCCAAATATAGTTTCTTAGCATTTCCAGCTTTAAGTAAGAAGTATTCAGCCCGAAAGCTAGTCACAAATTAGCCCCACTAATCTCACTCAAGGTAGGGGCTGCGTACGAAGAGTGAGTCATCAGCGTCTGGGTTGTCAAGGTCTGGGTTGTTCCTCATGTTACAGTCGATTTCCTGGCTCCATGTGATACCACATTCAGGGTAGCCGGAGGAGGACAAAGCCAAGTGTTTCAAGGATGATTGGTGGATGTCCGGAGAGATCCAAGACGTTCGATTCAGGGCTTATTGATGCATAAAATTGGCTATGCACGCCTACCCTAAATGTGGAACCACATGGAGACAGGCGATCGACTGGAACATGAGGAGCAACCCAGACCTTGACAACCCAGACGCTGATGACGCACTCTTCGTACCCTCACTCGCGCGACATTGGAGACCCCACCAGAATCGTCATGAGATGCCCAGACGCCACAAGATTGGCCATAGCTGAGGCTCTCTTGCAATATATAAGGTTCTCTTTGAAGGCTCTCGTCCAACGAGCCTTCAAAACCTGCTCGTCTGAAAATGACTTGAATACGGAGCTGAGAAATTGCAAAACAATCCTGGTCAATAACGGATTTACCGATATAACCATCAACACAGAAATTTAGAAACTTCGAATGTACCAAAACAGACTCAACCACGAACCAGAGACTGACGCAAACGTCACAACCATTTACTATGAGAACCAAATGACCAGCAGTTATAAAGCAGATGAACGGATCCTTCATTCTATCATTCAAATTCTTCATCACCTGCAAAAAATGAGAGTTTTCCAAGAGACCAATGTAGTCTATAAATTTTCTTGCAATAGAGGTTGTAGACTTCTCCCCAATATGGACTACATCGGGCTCACAACTACGACATTAAGCCGACGTCTCACGTGCCACCTTCAGTCTGGTGGGCCAAAGAACCACCTGATGGAAGCCCACAACGAGACCATCACTCGTACGGTGTTGGAAGAATGCACCAGCGTCGTCATGAGATGCCCCGACCCCAACCGACTCGCAATAGCTGAGGCCCTCATCATTAAGGATGGGACCCCAGCCATCAACCTTCAACTACTGGATTTGTCAGAACCTTGAGGCTGTTTTCGGAGTAATTTTCGGTGCTTTAATTCTTAATTACTTTGGCGATTTTGTAATTATTCCAAATGATTTTGATTTTTAGTAGTATCCTATTTACTTGATTTTGTACTTATGACGACCCAAATTCCATCACTCAATGCGCCTTTTAACTTGATAATGAGTGATAGAAACATTCGAAACGTCGTTAAAAGAAATAAAAATGTCTTTCGGTAATCTGATTTTCAATTTACCCGTGCAAACGAAAAATCTTGTTCGATCTATTGAAAACACTAATAAGAATATTGTCAATAAAACGAATTCTCTGGTCTGCAATATATATATTAGTGTGGTTAGGCAGAAGTTCTTCATTTATACAGGTTTGATTGAAGCCCAGAGCGTACTTTTTATTAACAATTTTCTTATTGATTTTTTCGATGAGCCGAACGAAATTTCTTGCAGGTGCTTGGAGATCAAAAAGCAGATTACCAAATGACATTTTATTGCAGTGCGACGTTTCGAATATATCCATATTCATTACAAAGCAAGTGAAGAGTTATTACAACGCTTAAAATTGAAATTTGGACATGGCATAAGTTCGTACAGAAAGTATCGTAGATACGGACTTACGGTTCAAAATCGAAAATCAAATTAATCCGAGAATAATTTCAACGTCCTGACGAATCCGGCGCTTTGCAAATTGATAGCAGGAGACTCGCCTTTGATAATGAGAGCCTCCGCTATCGACAGTCTCGTAGTGTCGGGGCACCGCATGATGATGCTGGTGCAGGCCTCCAACGTTGCACGGGTGATAGTCTCGTTGTGGGCCTCCCGCATATGATTCTTTGGTCCTCCAGCTTGCAGATGGCATGTGAGTCTGCGGCTCAATGTCGTGCTTGTCAAACCGACGTAATTTACATTTTTGAGAAGTCTACAACCTTCTTTCAAGCAGGAAAATTTGTAAATAACATTGGTTTCTTGTAGCGGTCCGGACTTTTTGCATGGATTATTTTTCATGATTAAATTCTTGACTTTTTTGTTTTTTTGTTTCTGTATTAAATCAAAAGTTGTATTTGGTCAGTTACTGTTGTGCGGCTGATGTTATTTTGCACAATTGAATTGAGGACTCGTTCGTCAGTCCTATGACCGCCGTTCATTTGATTTTGATAGTAAATTCGGGTTAATCAACCTCTTGATGTGGATTCATCTGTTGGGTTTTGACGTGCTCTGATATTAGAAATTTCTTTGTCAATCGTTTTGTTTGCATAACCGTTTTTGACAAGAATTTGTTTGCAGGTCCCGAGTTCAGTTTTTAAGTCACGAGGGGATGTACATGTCTTGAACGCTCGATGTATGAGGGCGCGTATGGTGCTGATTTTGTAGCGCCGGGGACATTCGCTTTTTTGGTTCAGGACCTTTCCTGAACCAAGCTGTGGTGGTGCAGTGGTGAGAGACTCTGCCTCTCGCACCCAGCGCCCGGGTTCGAGTCCCACTGTGGACAAGTTTTAAGCGGGAAGCTCAGCTCATGGTCAACTCAGCCATTCATCCAACTCTGGTTGATAAATGAGTACCTGGCTTGTCCAGGGTGTTGCGTAATGCAACCAAATTGTTCTGGCGGGTCAGCGAGCCAGTGATGGTCGTGGTACTACCAGTGGCACCGAGTGCCCGGAAAAACTGACCTATCACCCCCCCTCCCTAGTCGCCACTGCCAGGATGGGCTATTACAACAACAACAGGACCTTTCCGACGTCTGTAGGTTTTTGATAAACTTTAGTGGCGAACGAATTATTATCGTCTTGCACCAGTATGTCCAGAAAAGGCAACGTGTGATTTTGTCAGAATTCGTAAGTGAATGTCAGAACGGAATTGCGTTCTAAAGCCGCGCGCAGCGCCATCATGTGAACTTTGTCTCGAACGATAACGAAGATGTCGACATATCGACAGTAGAGGTCAGGGTTGATTTGTGAATCCTACAATACATGTTATATTTTGTTATCTGGGGTCTGGAAAGGCGATTCTGAAGTACAGAGGCGGAGGAGATCAAGTAGAATATTTTTAGGGATTGAAAGGGCCGGCAAAGTTTCATTAGAGTAGACATATTTGACTATTATTTATAAAGTTTGTTCGGTTGGCACGTTGGTGAATAGGCATTGACGTCGAATGAAGCGAGCTGACCAGATGGGCGCCGATTGAGAAGGATCTCCAAGAAGTCTCCTCTAGATCTGAGTGAAAATTTCTTCAGTATTTATGTTTTTTCAGAGCATCGAATTCTAGAGAGCATCCAATTTTAGATCTTATATGAACAAGTCACGGAAAGTTCAAGATTCGGCGACAGGCTACATCAGGCCTACCTACTCTTTAGCGTCGACATCACATCACTATGTTATGCTTCAATGAGTTCCCCACGAAAACGTCGATAACTGAGGCTTGGAAGCTTCACAATCTTCAATCTCTCCTCATTGGACTTGCATTTTAAGCCCGGAATTATCCTTGTTGCACGTCTTTGAACACTTTCTATTAAATTTTTGTACTTTTCAAGTTTCGGTGACCACACGACGTTTCCAAACTCTAGGTTCGGGCGCACGACAGCAACACGACGCTTCGGAAGCGTGAACGTTTGAACTTTGCGAAAGGCGACGATGATACGCTCCGTGAAACGGTGAATGTGGCGAATATTTCGGACTGTATTAAGGATATGAATGTGGCTGATTCATGGTCGTTTCTCAAAGACACGGTTATGTCTGCAGTTGATGCTTGTGTACCCAAGATTACGCTTGGAGGAGTCAAAAAGTCCCAGTGGATGAACAGTGCAGTTA
>NW_025941495.1:43996-94744 GCF_000764305.2 Hyalella azteca
TCGCTTCGAATCACCGACATGTGGAACAGCCTCCCCGATGACATCGTTGGCGCTCCAAGTATGAACGCGTTCAAGAACAGACTAGATAAAGCTATGGAAAAATAAATGTTCAGATTTGAAATGCCTAGCTCCTTATCGAACCCGGTGTAATTCTAGTACGGTAGCTACTTCAAACTATCGTCAGTCATGAAAAGATCCGGTCAAATGACACGATTTTAGATCTTCTGTGAACAAGGCACGAAACGGAAAAGAATCGGCGACAGGCCACATCAGGCCTACACTTCAGCGCCGACATCACTATGTTATGTTATGTTAAAAAACAACTGCTAAAAAAACTAAAAAAAACTGCTTCATCGCTTCTGCATCTAGGAACTCGAAAGAGCGTCTGATCAGTCCAAGTCGTTTATTGGTTTTATTAACTTGACCTTCAATTTGCTTAGAAAATTTCAACTCATTGTCGATGTTAACTCCTAAAACTTTTTCCATTGTCGACTTCGACATCATCACTCTGTCGTTGCAACCGTGTCTTCTCATACTGTAATCCTGCTATTCACTATTCTTGCCAAGGTGGATTACTTTACATTTGTCAGCGTTAAAACGCAGCTTCCACTTATCAGCCCAGTCAACGAGCCTGTCAAAATCACCTTATAGTATTCTTCACTGTATTATAAATTTTTGTGTCGTCAGTATACATCGAGCACACGCTAGACACAGCTTCTGGCAGATCGTTAATAAACGCAACGAATAAAACAGGCCGGAGAACGCACCCTTGTGGCACGCCGCTGCGCACTGAAGCCCAGTCTGATACGGACCCATTAATACTGACACGTTGGCGTCTCCCTACTAGAAAATTTCTGATCCATTTGAGTACATTGCTGTCAATTCCCATAGACTGCAATTTCCGCAACAGCCGTTAATGTGGGACACTGTCAAATGCCTTGGCAGAATCGGGGTACACTGCATCTACTGGCTCCATTTCGTCCACCAGGCGGGTCCATTCGTTCAGAGTAGACAAGAAGATCACCTGATAGCTCCTATGATAACAATAATGTACTGAATAGCCTTTCACCGAGCATGACTTTCAGCAGGTCGCATACGTTGATCATTGGCGACTTTAACCATCCAGAAATAGACTGGGCAGATGAATCTTCTCCAAGAGATGGGAATCACCCAGCATCCCTGTTCTTGGAGTCTGTGCGAGACTCATTTTTAATCCAGAACATCACCAAGCCAACCCATTTTAAGGGTAAACAGACCCCAAATATTCTAGATCTTGTGTTTACTAGTGAAGAATCAATGATAGATGAGCTTCGACACGAGGCTCCGTTGTGCAAAACCCACCAACCAATCATGTTTTTCAGTATAAAGTGTTGTGCAGAAAAGACGCTTCGGAAGCGTGAACGTTTGAGCTTTGCGAAAAGCGACTATGATAAACTCCGTGAAGCGGTGAATGCGGCGAATGTTTCGGACTGTATTAATTAAGGACATGAATGTGGCTGATTCATAGTCATTTCTCAAAGACACGGTTATGTCAGCAGTTGATACCTGTGTACCGAAGATTACGCTTGCAGGAGTCAAAAGTCCCAGTGGATGAACAGTACAGTTAAAGCTCAGCTAAAGACCAAGAAAGACGCCTACAAGCGCTATTTACGAACTCGAAGCGATTCTAGATGTGTATAAGAGACAGGTCAAAAAGTCCCAGTGGATGACCAGTGCAGTTAAGACTCAGCTAAAGACCAAGAAAGAAGCCTACAAGCGTTATTTACGAACTCGCNGCAGGCTTCCCGAAAAAAAAGTCTTAGAATTCGGTTTTACATACGTGTTTCAAGTTTCGGAGTGATCCGTCTGTAAATAACCGAGATAAAGTTTGGGGCAGACGTTCCCCTTAACAGTTTTGAAATACACGAAGAAGAGATTCTCAAACGCCTGGTAGCTCTAAATCTCAACAAGTCATGTGGACCAGACAGCTTCCATCCCAGATTGCTGAAACAATTAGCAACCGTTCTGGCCGGCTCATTGACAGTATTCTTTCAAAAAACCTTGAACGAAGGAACTTTGCCGTCCGACTGGAAACTAGATCAAGTAACACCATTGTTCAAAAAAAGGTGACAAAAGTAGCCCCCGTAACCATCGCCCTGTCACTCTGACTAGTGTTGTTTGTAAGGTAATGGAATCTGTTGTGAGGGATAGAATTATCGATCACCATGACTGTTCACTATCTCCTTTCAGATTGTCAACACGGCTTTATTGCCGGTAGATCCTGCACTACAAACTTATTGTCTACGTTGAAGGATTAGACTCGCCTTCTGGACGAAAGGGAGCCAGTGGATGCATTGTACCTAGATTTTGCCAAAGCATTTTATCACGTTAGCAAACGGCGAGTTTTTTCGATGTCTAGTATTAGGGGTTAAAACCTGCGAATGGCACCTGTGGCCTTTACTTAGATAGTTCGATGCTCTTCCGGAGCTCATTCGTATTAAGTCTTTCGGCAGCTACTGATGCAAGAATTGCATATTCATATGTCGATAGTGTGTTCCTGTGACCATCCCAGTACCAATTTTGAATTATTTAACTTGGATTCACCAATTTTTCATATGAATTCATAAATTTCATCAGAGGTTACTTGAGATTTGTTAAGAGTTCATCACCTTGGGCATTCCCCCTCGTAAGTTACTAAGCTGGAATTGGAATTGGGGTGCGTGGTGACCTACGGTCACGACCTTTAAATCGGTCATACACGCTGCCTAAAAACTTTTACTAGCATCAAAAAATTAAAAGTTCACACTCTTATGTTAACAAAAAAGTTCAAATATACCATATTCACAGCTGTCCTAAGAAAAAATATAAAAATTTGACAATCGCAAAAAAGTAAAACCACGTACTAAAACAATTCGGCACGTTCACACGTCTTCCCACCCTCCCCTCTCTCAACCCTAGCACCACTGCCCGACATCTGCGTGCCCATTTGCTCACCTTCATGTTCCACATATACATCTTTCGAGCCCAACGTACATCATCCATTCGCTCCAGTCTCACTTTATACCTCAAAGCTGCTCTCATTCTTCTTTCCTTGAAGGTACTCCAACCCATGTCTCCTCTCAGGGCCTCTACCGCAGTCCACCTGGGGGCTCCTAGTGACAATCTCGCCACTCTATTTTGTACCAATTCCAATTTATCTAGCTCGCCATCACTATATGCTATCACATCCAATCCATACATAATGCTAGGCACTGCTACACTCTTCCACACTTCTCTCAATACTTCAAACTTACTCGCTCTCACTTTTGCTGCACTTCCAAGTATACCCAACCATTGGTTCGCCTTACTTAAATTCGCGGCCTTTGTTCTCTGACATCCTTCATGGTCCACACACATCCCTAAGTACTTGTACTCACTCATTTGTCCTAACAATCTCATTCCCTCCCAACATCCACACTCTGTTCATATCCTCAATCGATCCATTCACAACAAGTACTTGGCTCTTCTCCGCACTGAATCGCACATTAAAGTCCCTCCCATACTCAGTCACACAGTCAGCATACTTTTCAGTTCCTCGCTATTTTCACTCATAATCACAGCATCATCAGCATACAGAAGCATTCTTAACCTTTCGCCGCCTACACGCACACCAACATCCATTCTCCTCACCCTCGTGGCCATCTCTTCTGTGTAGAGGTTGAAGAGAAGCGGAGACAGGATACAGCCTTGTCGTACGCCTCTCCTGCTCCTCACCCAGTCCGTCTCAATATCCCCAAGTCTATATTTTGCTCTAGTATTCACATACATACTTCTCACAAGCCTCACACATTTTTCACTCATTCCAATTTTTCCCAGTATTTGACACAGAAGCTCTCTATCCACCCGGTCATACGCCTTTTCTATGTCTAGGAATGCCAAGTACACTTTCTTTCCATCTCTTTTCATTCTCCCTATCAGTTCATTCACAACATATATATTATCTTCTGCTCTTCTGTCGTATCTAAAACCATTTTGCTCTTCACCAAACACTCTTTCGTTCCTAATACATCTTTGCATCCGCTCATTCATAACCGCACAGAAAATCTTACCGCTGGTGTCAGCAAGGGCAATCGGTCTGTAGTTCCTAAGTTTCTTTTTGCTCTTGTGGCCACCCACAAGAGACCGTTGCTGATACAGATGTTTCTTGGAACTTAGTTTCGTTTGTGATGATTGTTTTGAACTAAATTGTTCATTCATGATTTATACTGGAAAAGTTATTTGCAGTATCTTGCTGTATTATCCTTGTTTTCAGTTTACGGACCATTAACACGGACCGTATACGGATGATCCGTTAACTCGGTTAACAGTACGAAGAAAACGAAAAATCCGTTAGGTGACCGAGACACATTTGACAGTGTCCCGCATGAGCGGCTGTTACGTAAAGTGAAGTCGTTGAGAATTGAGGGAAACGTGCTTTGATGGATCAGAAGTTTTATAGTAGGTAGACGACAACGTGTCAGTATTAACGGAACCGTGTCAGACTGGGCATCAGTGCGCAGCGACGTGCCACAAGGAAGCGTTTTTGGACCTATTTTGTTTGTTGCTTTTATGAATGATCTGCCAGAAGTAGTGTCCAGCGTGTGCTCCATGTATGCCGACGACACAAAAGTTCCTAATGCAGTGAAGCATGCGTCAAATAAAGCGCAATTGCAAGATAACAGTTTAGTTAACTGGGCTGATACGTGACAGCTGAGGTTTAAAGCTAACAAGTGTTAAGTACTTCACCTTGGGAAGAACAATGAACAGCAAGATTACAGTATGAGAAGATATGGTTACAAGGAGAGAGTAATGGTTGAAAAGTCTAGTGTGGAAAAAGATCTCGAGTTTATGTCGACAAGGAGCTGAAATTTTCTAATCATGTTGAAACGAAAGCTAATACATCCAACAAACTTCTTGGTCTAATCAGACGCTCTTATAAGTTCCTAGATGCAGAAGCGATGAAGTAGTTGTTTGTTGCTGTCGTGCGCTCGAATCTAGAGTTTGGAAACGTTGTGTGGTCATCGAGATTTGATCATGAAAAGATCCGGTCAAATGACACGATTTTCAATCTTCTGTGAACAAGGCAAGAAAAGGAAAAGAATCGGCGACAGGCCACATCAGGCCTACGCTTCAGCGCCGACATCACTATGTTATGTTATGTTAAGTCACGAAAAGTTCAAGATTCGGTGACAGGCTACATCAGGCCTACTCTTTAGCGCCGACATCGCTATGTTATGTTATGAAAGATCGAGTTTCAAAAGCCGGATCCCTTGTGAATCAAGTCACGAAAAGTTCAAGAATCCGTAACATGACATGGGCCTATTTCTTCAACGTGACGAATCTTCAATGCCGACACTTCTATTCTCATGGTTGAACTAGTATAAAATTGACACAACAGAAGCTCATTTTTACGGATGTAGATCGTTGTTCGCCTGTGTCGTCACTGATCTCAGTGACGTCACGGCATTAACGAATCACCGAAATGCGATCAAACCAGTCAACCAATCCATCATGGGAATGGCGGGTTTGTTTACGATTCTCGATTTACGTGACGTAACAAGAAAGCTGAACTGGAAAACGGAACTTCTCGTGGGTCAACCTTATATAATTCAATCATGTCTATTCTATTCTAAGTTAAATTAGCTCGAAATCAAAGTTTGCTATGACTGTATGACGGCGATATTTTTGTCCGTCAATATCTGCTTCCGGTGAGGACGTGCTCTTATGAGTAACCAATGTCTCCACCGCTACAGATACAGACGGCAGACGCTTGCTTTGTGTCTGCTGCCTGGCGCCTGCGAGTGCGGTGTGTATAATAATGTATTGTATATTCCCTCTTGGCTCTAAGAATAGTGCTACATCTTGGCGCCTACATCCTGACTGCAGTGTGCCGACATTGACAACTGAACTTACGGCAATCTATCACAGTGACACAGTATCACTAGGTACTTGTAGTCCTTGGTTATTGTACAGGACAGGAATTTGACCACCTCACTGGCCTGGGTAGTGGGTTGTAGGAAGCTATCAGCTATGCTCTGACTCTCGTTCAGCGCTGCTCCTCTTGAGTTCACCACAAGTGGCAAGGCATGTCAACCAGATGCTCCCTGCCAAGNAAGCTTTGTACAAAAATTGAAATTTGCTTAATTAAAAGCCTAATAGCTGGTAATTAAAACGTAATTAAGTAGTGTTCAATATTCATTATTGTTCTAATTCAAAGCCGTGTTGTATCCCAATACAGCTCACACAGCTAACGGAATTCGAACACGTGGATGTCGGCAATACGTATCAGTTAAATTTGAAGGGCTGACGCAATACGACTCACCACGTGTCGGATGTTGCCACACAAAATGACGGAATATAGGGATTTGGTAGGTTTCCATTCTAAAGGCTTTTTAATAAATATGGCAACATTTTGTGACGTTTCATCGTTGCTGACACGTAGTGAAGTGTTTTGAGAGTCATGTGAAGGCAACAGAACTTTACGTAACGCATACGGTTTTTTTTTTATAGTTTTTCATTTCTCGATGCGTCCTTAAAGTGTCGGAATATACCGCGTTTACCCTATCCATGATAATTTACTGGTCTACTTATAAGACTCAAAAATGAACTTGAGGGAGAGTCTAAAAAACTCTCTGCTTTGTCACTATGGTCAGTATAGCCCAAGTTGACTGTGCAATTCAAATATCTTCCTGAGCATAACTCAGCCGGGCATCTTCACGACTTTCGACACATAGTGCCCAGCATAGTGATTAGTGACAAAGCAGAGAGTTTTTTAGACTCTCCCTCAAGTTAATTTTTGAGTCCTATAACTTATAAGTAGACCAGTAAAGTATCATGGAAACCAGCATTATCATACTTAAGAAATTGGTTTAAATCTTGAAAAATTAGGATAATAAAAATGAACTGATTCTAAAAAAGCTCTGGTTTGCCACTATCACTATGGTGCCCAGCCCGCTGGGCAGGGCTTATGGGCAGTGTGAGTGGGCACAACCATGAACCAATACCAATCACAGCTTGAAAGCATCCCCATTAAGTTCAACCAATCACAGCTTGAAAGCATCCCTATCAACCAATCACAGACTCACAGTCACAGCTAGAAAGCAGATAACATTACAATTCCATTATCCAACCACCAGGATGGAATTCTAATTTTGAAGGTTCATATATTATTTCGATCCACCAAGACCACTTTTTTGATCTAACATTGTTATTTGAGGCAAAAAATGAACTTCTTAAAGGCTTAAAACACGTATGCTAACTTGCTCAGTTTCTATAAAGTACCTAATCACTTGGAAGTTGCAAGTCTGCACCTTTCACTCAACAATTAAAATTAATTATAAAAAGTATTAGTTAGTTGAAAGTTTGTCTCTTAAGTTGACCGCAATGAACTAAACTTCATTAAGTAATCATTAGGCAGAGTTTCCCATTGGCATCATGCACACTAAACTAAACATGCAATTCAGAGTTCAGACGAGCCGAACTACATAGGCCTAACACGTGAGCTAACATGCAACTGAATTGAATAGGTATCTAGCTTCTTTCCCGCTACCGGTGATCTAGCGCTAGTATGGAATATATCTACTTGGAAGGCCTTTAATGCCCATTGACAACATTTTTCTATGTCAAATAGTTTTTGAGTTGTGGGGGTTTTTGTTAAAAAAACGAAAAGTGGTCTAAGTTACCCCGCCAGTCTAAGTTACCCCATTTTACGATATCTATTATGTATAAAGCTAGTCTAGAAATCAAACATTTACTATCTCTAAAAAATCACCAAAAAAGTGTGATTTTGGAAAAATACCTTACCTCTGCTAAGGTCTGGAGGCTGGAGCAAAAAAAATATTTGCTGTATTAAAAAATTTTACTTACATAAAAGTTGCACCCAGGTGTTGGCTTGAAAACGTAATTGATGGAATTTGTCTATCTCATTACAAAAAAAATAGCAGCCATTTCTGCGCGACAGGGTAAAAAGGGACACCCCCCTGGGGTGGGACACCCTTAAAAATGCATTTACATTAGAACCTCAGGTAGCAAAGGCTCCAGTTAAAAAAAATGATTAACAAGAAAAAATTTTGATTACATTTACCTTGCTCAGCGAAAAAAATGCACTTATCAAAAAATTAGTATATTATATGATCGGTACCGTAATCACAAAATTGTACATAGAATGCTATGTATAGAATTGTGCACCGGGCATCATAGAATGAAAAGTAATTGACCTAAACTATGATTTATTTCTCCAAAACATATGGTTGTCACTAAAACATTGTTTTCTGTTTCGGGTATGTTTTTCACAATCTTTTTTGTTATAGTGAAATCACTTGACTGGATTAAAATTATGCGAAATTACAAACCATCCTGTAAGCTTACAGGTACAGAAGAAATGCTACATGGCGGCTGATATGAAGCTTGCTGTGGACAAGGTTGTTGTCAATGCTCAATGGCATTTCCACAGTCCATGGATACAGTAATATCACATTAATAATACAGTAATTAATGAATATGGTAATATATCAATAAAGGAAAAACAAGTAAAAATCACAGAAAATATCATTTATTTTACATCTACATCATCTACAATGAAAGGATGACATCAGAGTACTGTTAGTAATGGATGAGTACACTCTGCATGCTTCAAATGTTTTAAAATTTACTTTCATTGCAAGTGTCCTAGATTACCCCATTCCCAGGGGTAAATTGGGTTGGTTTTATTTTGTGCAGCCACCTTTGATGGGGCTACTCAGGACACTCTTTTTTTGCTTCTGGCACCTTACGAATAGCAAATGGATTTTTTTGGAGAAGCCATGCAATAGCCCTTGCAAAGAGCTTTGAAATGAGCCTGAACTTGTTTATGAAATGTTTCATGGTAAGAATTTATGAATGAAAAACGTCCAAAATCATCCCGAGTAGCCCCGGTTGACGGTACAGACCTTAGCAGAAGTAACTTTTCAAAATATTGTTTTTCACAATTTTTTTCAGGAATTTTTCATAGCTAGTAAATGTAGTATTTTTGACCTTCCTTTATACTACATAGATAGGAAAAATTTTGATGTTTACACCACTGTATTTGGTTTTTCAATATTCCAATTAGTTTTGCTACTAAAACAGTTTTATGCCGTGTCGGAGGACTGTCCCGAGTTACCCCGCCCATCCCGAGTAGCCCCAGTTGACGGTACCACATTTGTCTATGAATTTTCAATCAGGAACTTTTTAGGCAAATTAATATAATCAATATAACGTATATAATTTATGTAAAATGTAATTTAAATGTAATATCTAAAAATTTCTGATTTTCAGTTCTTGCATGAGATCTTGTTTGTTTATATTGTAGCAGGGGTAAAAAATATATATCTATTTTCCAAGCCATGGATGGAGTTTGAATGCCAATTTTAGAGCTGCTAGATTAATTATCTCTTATTTAATTGATAAAAGAGTGCAAGATTAAGCTGCAAGATGCCAATATTATTGAAAATATATCACTTTGGAACCATGAAATTTTAGTAGTAAGTAGGAATTTTGAAATTTTACATAATAATTTGACAACTTGCATGAGGTTATGACTTGGTTAGGATTTAAGTTACATGGTAATGGATATTATTTGCTTTGGTGTCCTATCATAGAAGTACAAGCAATAAGTAGCTTCATTTGTTCATTCTAAGCACAAAATAGCTCCAAAGTAGATTTTATCACAGACAAGAATGAATCAAGATTCAGGTATAGAGGATGAACAGGTGGTTCCAGATGCAATTAATCTTGTGAATGAGAGTAGAGGTCTTCCTGACCTACTCCTTGACACTGGCATGGCCAACAAAGCCACCGAGATGACAGAAATTGACTTACCACGCGTCGGAGCAAGTTGTGTTTCCAGCAACCTGCCCAACTCAGTATCTCAAACGACAGGTTTGTTCAATTTCAAAACTATGGTATTCACTTTCATAATTGATATTAAGCTTGACCAGTAAAGCATTGTCCTGCAAGAATACTGATACCATGAAAAATTCAGTGTTATCCCCTGCCAGTCTTGAATATATCTTTATTCAGTCTTGAACCCAAGTGTAGGTGGATGGAAAACACCAATAGATCTGATGTTTTTGCATTACTAGAAAATTTCTGCCATGGTGTTGCTAAATTATAGTCTAAAGCCATTGAAATTTTGATCCATTCCTAGATTTATCTTCTACTAATTGCCAGGTATTATAAGGTAGCTAGAAAATATATTTGTAGTTTTGTTTTTAACAAAGATTCAATTTCATTTTCAGTGAACCAAGATGAGCTAATCTTAGCACAGGAGCAAAAAATTGTAGATGAGGTAAGAAGCCTTTTCCCAGCATATTTGAAAAGCATTTCCTATAAATTAGGGCACTTCAAATCCATTTCTTGCTGATTTGGTCTGTCTTTTAGAGATGCACCATTATATACCTATAGTACGAGATGCTGAATGAGTGCTTCCCTAATGAAGAATGCAGCACTCAGAATGTGGAATTGTTCTTTTCTGAGAAAATTTTCAGGTGCAAAGTATTTGATAAACAATTTATGTAGGTACTACTTTGACCACAAATTTAATCTAGAATTAATAAGCAAAGAAAATATTAAAACCATATTTTCATTGAAAACTTTCCAATTTAATTGTTTATTTTATTTTGCAGATTTATCTAATTGATACTACATATAAACATGGATTATTAGGCTTAGGCTGCTAAAAAACAGCTGAGATCAAAACACAGTCAACATTTATTATTTTGAATTATGAAGTTAATTCAAGTATGAAGTATTGAAGTATGTATTATTTATTACCTATGTTGTATGGACAATTTATCATTATTTATGTTACAGATCAAAGCCTCCACTCCGATGATTGGACCAAAAACTGACCTTCAGCCGCTGCAACAGGAATTTGCCAATGATATTGTGTATTCAGCTAAGGTAATGTGATATTACTCTTTTTCAATATATTGCTGAGCAAAAACATATATATCTGTGCTAGGTATCTATCCATGCTATCTATCTTTTTTTATTGAATATTTAATATTTATTTGTCAACAAAATTCATTTTTTATGTTAATCAAGCATGAATTACAAAAAAAGTGATGCATTACAATAATTATTGCTCTATAGATATTTAAAGTTAACAGTTACATTTCTTATTACTCTTTCTTTATTATCTTATTACTCTTAACTGTAATATTTACCATTCTATTACTGTTATATCTACCCTTGTGGCTGCTGCATAAGCTGTATAGTATACAATACAGTTATGGGGTCTGTACATATAGTTACGGGATGCACCTGCCCTGAAGGTGACTTCCATGTGTATCATTTCTTTTGACTGTACAACTTCATATAACAACAATTTTGCTAGCATTCATTATAACTGTTCACTGCACAGGTAGAGCAGCTGCAGAAGCAGTACAGTCACATGCGGCGCACTAGGCCAGATGGCAACTGCTTCTTGCGTGGCTTTATCTTCTCGTACCTTGAGCACTGCATCCAGCACCCTGACGAGCTGGCAAGGTGGGGCTCTCATCTTGTGGCTCGTCTTCAATGTATCTTCCTGGCATCCATATGGATTTATCATCCATCTTGTCATATCATCCATCTTGCCATACCGGTATCATCCATCTTGCCATATCATTCATCTTGTCATATCATTCATCTTGTCATATCATCCATCTTGTCATATCATTCATCTTGTCATATCATTCATCTTGTCATATCATTCATCTTGTCATATCATCCATCTTGTCATATCATACTTGTCAATTATCCATCTTGTCATATCGTCCATCTTGTCATATCATTCATCTTGTCATATCATCCATCTTGTCATATCATCCATCTTGCCATATCATCCATCTTGCCATATCATCCACCTTGTCAATTATCCATCTTGCCATATCCATCTTGATCATGTCATATCATCCATTTTGTCATATCATCCATTTTGTCATATCATCCATCTTGCCATATCATCCATCTTGCCATATCATCCATTTTGCAATATCATCCATCTTGTCTGATCGCTTATCTTGAGCTGTTTATTGATGTGTTAATCATAAATTGAAAGTATTTTTAATACTTTTCATCGTCTAGTGTTGATTTTCATCAAATTTCTATTAATTTATTGCAATGAATATCTTATTTGATTATCAGTTTCTCTTTCAGATTTAAAAAGAAGATTGTGGAAAGCAAAGCTGAACTTTTTGCACTTGGGTTTCCTAAATTCACAACCGAAGACTTCCATGACACGGTAAGCTTGTGTTTACTTAGACTGAACATTGGCATTTATTAACCCATTTATGCTGAAGGTGAGAAAAATTTTGCTTGTACTATGGACAAACTGATGAAATGGTTTCACTGAGACACAGTTAAATAATTTATCCACTTTATTCAAGAAAATCAGTTGGAAATAAAATAGGTATATAAAATAAAAATGTATAAAATAAAAATTCTATAATATTCTATAATATTCTATCGTGCGTAAGCAACAAAATACTTTTGATGGAAGTTAGCTGACCTAAATGTAGGACGACAAGCATAAACGGGTTAAGATGCGTCTGATGCTGATGCTGTTGAATTGATACTTTGAGGCTTATACCTATCAACTCTTAATTATGATTGAACTATTTCTCAACTTACTTTTACATAATTTATTAGATTGCCAATCACTCATGAATGACTTTTGATATAATTTGTGGAAGTGCTGTGTGATCTGGAGAGAAGCTTCAGCAAAAAAAAATCTACTTGCAGATCCCTTCATTAGGTATATGTCTTGTTATGGTATATTAGGTAGTACGTATGTATTGCCTATTCATTATATTGTTTTGTTATTATTTTGTCTTGTGTTATCTTCTATATTTGTCTATTGTTTATTATATTTATAGGTATATATTTTCTTGTTATTATATTGTCTTTTGATACAGTTTGTGGAAGTGCTGAGCGACCTAGAGAAGAGCATCAACAAAAGCAACAGCCTGCAGAGGGTGGAGTCTGTCATCAACGACGCAGGACTGAGCGACTACCTGGTCGTGTACTTGCGCCTACTCATCTCAGCTCACTTGCAGAAAAATGCTGACTTCTTCACATTCTTTATCGAGGGCGAGAGAACTGTGGTCGAATTCTGTAAACAGGTGCTGCTACAGGATGAATTTGTTCACTCTTAGCCTTCAATCAAGCATAATTACTAGAAAATATCCCTGTTCTAGTGGAAGACTTTTGCGCTCATTACTGAACACTTATAACATTCTTTATCGAGGGCGAGAGAACTGTGGTCGAATTCTGTAAACAGGTGCTGCTACAGGATGAATTTGTTCACTCTTAGCCTTCAGTCGAGCATAATTACTAGAAAATATCCCTGTTCTAGTGGAAGACTTATGCGCTCACTACTGAACACTCTTCACATTCTTTATCGAGGGCGAGAGAACTGTGGTTGAATTCTGTAAACAGGTGCTGCTACAGGATGAACTTGTTTACTCTTAGCCTTCAGTCGAGCATAGTTACTAGAAAATATCCCCAGTTCTAGTGGAAGACTTATACGCTCGCTACTGAACACTACTATCATTAATCAGTGATTTTAGGGAATCATGTAATTCTAGTGGAAAGTCTATGGGTTCACTAGTGACCTGAATACACCTATCATTAGAGTTAGAGAAGCGTTTAGGTCGTTTGAAAGGGGTACATGTTCTCTAAATAACTTAGTTATTCGCACTATGGATACATGTTCTTCTAATTCATGTAAAATATTTAGTGTTAAGTCATTTCTTTATAAGAGATAGGTGTATTTCAAGTCATCAAAGCTTTTCTCGATCGTTGTGCCACACACAAACTATGCAGAATTTTATTGTTTATTCATTCAAATTGTATTGAAAACTGATTCATACAAGGTGATTTATTAAGGGCGCTGAATATGTACATGCAGAGAGCACCAAATGTTATGTAGATGCCTGAGCACTGGCTGTCACGTGTGGTGCTCACTATGTGGCTGCTTGTGGTGCTCACTATGTGGCCGCGTGTGGTGCTCACTATGTGGCCGCGTGTGGTGCTCGCTATGTGGCCATGTGTGGTGCTCGCTATGTAGCCATGTGTGGTGCTCGCTATGTGGCCATGTGTGGTGATCACTATGTGGCCATGTGTGGTGCTCGCTNCTTCACTTATTCCCCAAGGAAACTACCACGCCCCTCTTATACCTCTCCCCGGTTTGGCTTCATCTGTAATCTGTGTCCTGGTTCATGACTGGTAGACCATCCTATTCCTGCATTAAGGCTAAATTTCTACTGCATTAAGGCTTTATGGTACCGGCAACTTGGCCTCTATTGTGCGACTTTATCGCCACTCACAGAACGATTACACGCTTAGCCTTGCCTCACCCAGCCCTCATCTTGATCCCTGGAGCCTTCTGCGCCGCCATTCCCAGCTTGCAAATTATTTAGGATATTCGGTTACCTTGATGCTCACTGTTTGCTGCTTGCCTTCATCATCTCATAGAAGAATAGGCCCGATGTGGCCTGTCGCCGATTTTTGTAACTTGTTTAGAGGAAATCTGAAAACTGGTTCTTTGACCGGATTTGTTCATGACTGACGTTGGTTTGTATTAGTTACTTGACATCTACCAGATCCGTAGAGTGTTAGCCGTTTCAAGTCTAAGCAGGACATTTTGCTGCTTTAAAGATGGCCTTAATTTTCCACCTTCTCTTCGACTTTCTCCCAATTTTCTAACCATCGACATAGAGCCCAGTACCTATGGCTCTAGAGCCACCATCTCCATCGTGCCATCCCCTTATCATGCTATCTTTTTAATGGTGGTTTAAGTCAATGGAAATGGTGGTTATAGTCATCCCGGTCGCCATAGTTACACCAATGAGCAGCAGTCACTCGAATGCTAACTAAGCCATCTCAGTTTATGTTACTGCATATGAATGTCTCGCATACATTTCCCTATGTTGTTATTAATTCGCTTTGATTGAAGCGTGGCTTTGAACTATATATAGATTATTGTTCGAATAGATACATGTGTTTTGTGTATGTAATATATGTCGATACTATTACTATTTTAACGCATCTACTGCATAGATATTAATTATTTGTATGCACCACATTTCTTATAAGTCCTTCAGTCTTATCCATCTGTGATTGCCTAAACCATTTAAGTTAAAAACCAAGAATTCCAAAGCAAAGAAAATGTCAAGTAGATTCATCAAACCTTCATTGAAAACGTATTGAAGATTAGCTCCATAATTTTACTTTTTTAAATTGATGGGGCTCATCTCCAAAACATTTTCTATAAAGAAATGAATGAATTTACTTGTCGTTGTCTCTGCCTTTAAATTCTTAGCGGAGAAACAGAAAATTCTGCTTTTAAATTCTTACTTGTGATTGAAGCGAACTAAAGCTATAAGTACTTATAACTTGAAATATGATGACCGTAACATAACAGCAGTGGAATTAATATTTATGAGGATAATAGTGATTGTTTACTCCTTCAGACCTGGTCATTATGACGTCCTATACAAGGCTGACATAGCCAATGGGGCTCCAGATGACGTCTCTGCTCAGTCTTAGGTACGTGCAAGAGATATACGTCTCTGTACAGTTAAATTTAAGCTCGAGAGATATATGTCCTTGCTCAGTCTAAGATGATGTTGGTGCAAGTAAGATTAGTAATTTTAGTAGTTCCGCGATTCATAGAATTTTATGTTGCCATGCCAATGGTTTTTCATTCATTGCCCAGGTTTATTTTAAAAAATGTACTACAAGTCTAACTTAATTGCTAAGTCCCAAATAAATGCGAATTACCTTAATAGATTTTCGGCGTTGACTTGATTGCACGATAAAAAACATATGTTGCCGGACACGGGAGAGAACTTCATCAACCATCCCGAATTTGAAATAATTGACTGATGTTGATTATTTTACTGAGATCTTTGTAACTGCAAACGTCTGCAGCTCAAAATAAACTCGTCTGCAAGTTTCTCTGTTCAAATTTTGTTTGTTGTTAGGAGAGAAGGAATTATTTCAGCATAAGTATTGAAATTATTGTGTATCTAAGCATGGAATATTGTGTGGGCATAATATGTGTATGTTGTACTGATGATTTGCTAATCCATGTCTAGGTTCTTGCCATTTGGAGATGACTTCAGTGAATTTGGTGGCTGAGGCTACTGCTGAGGTCAGCGCTGGTGCTGCTGAGGTCAGCGCTGGTGCTGCTGAGGTCAGCGCTGGTGCTGCTGAGGTCAGCGCTGGTGCTGCTGAGGTCACCGCTGGTGCTGCTGAGGTCACCACTGGTGCTGCTGAGGTCAGCGCTGGTGCTGCTGCTTTGGGTGGCGACTTTCATCGTTGTTAAAAATTTTGAGAATTTTTAGTGTAAATTGTGCGGCTGGTTTTGTCTGTTCTCATTTGACAAGATTTTCATCTGCTAGAAGCCTCTGTGCGCCAGGCTGCGCTTGTCTCTCTAATTGTTTAGTATGCGTGAATGCATATTTTCATATTCATTCCTGATTAGGAATCATTGCCATGCTAGTATTTATATACATTAGAATTGATCAAATTTCTCTCCAATATACTCATCTAATATTACTTTCTCATCAGAAATTTGTATAAAAATATGCTGAGTAAAAATAACTTTCTGCTAATCAAGAGAACCGCTTATTTCATGAGCGCCTTTAGCCACAAGAAATAGGCGACTGGTGGTCCTTATGTATTCCATGCATGATCTTTTAGCTCCTAGATAATTTATTTATTGCAAAATCATTTTCATTAATTCATCGGTAAATACGTGCGACGTGTTCTTTAAGAAATATTTGCGCATGTTCATTATTCACTCCTGAAATTTGATTTAGTTTGGTTCAAGTTCTAATAAAGTTAAGTTTAGTTCAAGTTTCCCGAATTCCTGTACAGTGACATTAATTGGAATGCTTTTTCCATTGATCAACTAGCACAATATCAGGTCCTTGTGCTTCTAAATTGTAGTCTGTGCTGCTCGAAATTTTTACTTTCTCTTGACCTTAGGAAGATTTTTCTTGCAGCTTTACCACTACTTCGACCTTATAAAGTTGATACAGTAGTTTAATATTGAGCTCCTGAATTAATAACTTATTTCTAATTTAGTTCAGGTTTGAAATCGACAGGAATAAAGCAGGAGAACGTTCAGCATTCAATTGTTTCAATGCATGTTGGTAGATTAAAAATAAATACATGTGTTCTCTTGAGCTTCAATTTATTTCTAGGAACAAAAAATTTTGTAATTTATTTCTAGGAACAAAAAATTATCCACACTAAAATTTTGTTGCCTACACACAGAGAAATATGTGGGACTTTGTCCAAATAACGATGTATTTTTTGCCCTTGGCAGTCATGCTGACCAGGTATGGCGAGGCCTTAGGATGACTAAGACCGCTCTCTTGTTATGCTGTGAATAAAAAAGTGTGTCTCTGTTTGGTCAATGATCCGCTCATTTTTCCGACTGTACGGCGGTATACCTGGCCTACGGTGGCAGGCTTTAAGGTTCAATAAATGTTTTAGTTGTAGCGGAAACACAATAAATGTCTGAAAACAAATAGGAAGCATGAAAATTCCTTCCTCAATTGAACTGTATTTTTTTGGAAACTACCGTAGTATGTCATGCTGCTGAGGTGTGCTTCTGGGCATTATTCTTACTATGGAAAGTAAAGACTAATGGAAAACATTAAGATTCCGGAACATATATGTAGGTATTGCTTAAATTATAAATTTATGTTTGACTTGTACTAAACTGAACTAATAAAAGACTTGGCCCCAAATTCGTAAAATTACATAAATTTTCCCAGCTGCCGCAACAATAACATTGGGCTCGTTCGTAGGTTCCAACAATATCCTACACGAGACTACTTCTCAGCGTCGATGTAGTGGACATAATAATTAAGGTAAAGATAAGCTCTCTTGAAATAGAGTTTACTAATGAGGTCTTCCGTGAGCTGTTCATACAAATAGAATATGAAAAAAATGTAGAATATCAACAATAGTTTTTAACTTGTCGCAGCAACACAGCATTATAATTCGTGATCGAGGTATAACTTGCAAGGATGAACACATGAAACTGACTAAATTAAAAGGAATAACAATTACTAAGCAGGCTTTTCATACCATATATGGCAAAATATAACTCTGCCGATTTGAAGTAAAATATATTCGTTGGTTCAGCATGACATTGATGCTTCTTTGTAAAGTTATGGCTTTCAAAATGTAGTCCACTTAGAAGACGTTTCATTACTAAAAATATCATGATGGCTCACATCGGGATATTGAAATGGAAATGTCAATTAGACCAACTTAGATCGGCGGCCAGTTCAATTACAATTGATTTTCTCGAGCTCTCCACTGAACAGATACCATAAGTGATTTCCATATCATTATATGGTTAAATGATCATTAGTGATGAATGATTAAAAAGACGATGTTTAGAATGCGAGTAACAAAAGAATATAAGTTCATTTAAATAAAGAAGCGCCCAATAAGAAATAAAAGTTAACTTGGGTTAATAGATGCCTAGTTTATGAAGCTTGTTGAGAACGCTTGTATTTACAACGTCATTTTGGTCATAAAAATATGTTAAGTATAGTTAGCGAAAGCAACCTCTGTGTAATGCACCATAATGTAATGCACCAGGTATGGTAGAGACAGTCAAAACTCAGGCGTGTGAAATTGTATGCGTTAATGACTTTGTAATAACAATATTATATAGTGTTAATTCTTACTACAAAATACAACTTCATGGCGATAATATACGGGTATGATTTTCGAGTAAATAAATACAGCCAGGATTGGCAGATGATAAAAAGACTTCTAAGCGTCAACTGCTTACATTTCCCGATATTGTTACTTTCAAACGGGACGCAACAGCACAATTGAAAAATGTATGTGAACCAGATTCGTTATGTCATATATCCTTCCAAACTTAAAAGAGCAACAAGTTCGACAACAGGAACAACAACACTTATTCATTGATATAACTGCCCTTTGTACGGGCTCTCCTCAACTACATAGTATTTTCATCTAAGGCATCTATATCGATTTTATTTAATTCCTTACCTAAACCTTATCAATGGGGATACTAATCTTTGGAAGAGAGACGCAAGAAATTGATCAAAGTTGTCTATGAAAATGCATTAAGTCTTCTAAACGTCAATCAAAATTTAACGTAACTTTACATGAAGGTGGAAGTCTTACGTAACTGAACTATAACTCCAGTCGAGCTTTAAAGGTGAGAGAAACATGAAGAGGTATAGCAAATTAACTGCTCTGCACTGCATGGTGGCAGTTCCTTCAATGAAGACGTTCACAATTCCCTCACAATTCACAATTTTCTTAGATTCACTGTCTATTCCCTCATAATCTCCGGCTGAGACTTAACACCCACAAAACACCATGACTAAGTGAGAGCTTACGTCATAGTTGGTAGGTATAAAGTAGAAGACTTTTCACACAAAGTACAAATATAGCTTATAGAATTTCCTAGGAAGGCCACTTATTCTATATGGAGCAGCGTTATAGAAGAAGATCGAGGCTACGTTCGAAAAATACTCGTTAGTATTACACACTTCACTTATTTGCAAGTTGGTTAACCGTCAAAAAATGCGCTTTGAAATACATGCGCGAGACACAACTTGTATTAATACGAAACGTTCGTTTAGAAAACATACGTTCGAGGTCTGCAAATCTCACGCAGTAGTTACATAAACAAAACACAGTAGCCTACGAACACACGAATGTTATCATAGAGACAAGGACATGACTGCTAGCTTATCTTCAGGTAATTAGTTCTTTTATTACAGAGCTTTCCTTCACGATGATGCGGAAATGATAACAAAATTTCCTTAATGATGACTAATTAAAAAAAAAGAATGATTACATCATTGAAAAAATAACGTCACGATGATTTAATTTCCTCATTAGAACGTGGAAAATTGATATAGAGTTTTAAGTATTGAGGAAGCAATTCGTAGAAAAAACATGGAGAAACGAAAATGATTAAAAACGCTTCTAAATGCGAGCACGTGCTTATAAATTTTCATTCATTTGTCTACTGAAGACAAATTGATTCGTTGTAAAGAAAAATTTCTCAAGAAACATTTTTCATCATTCGACAGATATAAGACCGGATAAAAATGCCCCTTAGTTCACTCGGACCGGATACAAATGCCCCTTAGTTCACTCGGACCGGATACAAATGCCCCTTAGTTCACTCGAGATGGACTAATCGCTGCCGCCTTGACAGACGGAACTCGTCCTGTTTGCAGAGATGATAGTCATATTGACGATTTGTTCACAGCGTGAAAACATTTTTACTTGCTGAAACACTATTGAACATCTCGCTTCTGAAGCGGTCGTCTTTCAATTTCCATACGAGGCTTGATGAAGAAATATTTCCATAGTTTTATATCATTTTTGACAGAATAAATTGAAAGGTCAATCAGATAATAGGTATCCTCCCAAAAAAAAGTAGTGGAATAGAGTTTGGGCTCTAAAGTGAAGTACGCGTTCATGTAGCAAAAAATAATAGTGCTACCTCACAAGAGATTTGCGCAATAATAAATGCATCAAAAAGAGTTGAGTCTACTAAAAAAATATTCTTGCTTTGTACTGAATCCTCTTACTGGGAGCCCGAATACTCATCCAACGTACCAATAAAACAACTGAACTGGAATAAAACTAAGACATAACGTATCATAATTTCATGTTCTGGGCCCATACTTTCAAAAAAAGTTAAGAGGTCGTAAGTTCATCAGCCAATCATTGACGGCCTTTCAAGCAAAATCCACCAATCATAGACAAGAAAATAGAGCGTAAGTACTTACGTTCACTTAGCGAGTTTTGAAAGTATGGTCCCAGAACAATAGAGTTTACTGAGGAGAAAAGGAGAGTGATGTTTTTTTTGTATGAATTTATCATTCATATAGTTAATCGATATCGAAAGATAATACAGGTTTAGATGCGGACCACTCACCGTGAATTATTCAATTAGAGTGAAATGAGATATTTGAGGTTTCACTAATCGTTCAGAGCGAGAAAAAACCGAATAATTAATAAAAAATCAGCTTCAGTTTTCACTTTTTCAAATAGCATTCTAAATTCATCGAATAAAATTTTATTATTTAAAATGAGGTTTTTAAATAACTAAGGCACGGAAATAATAGGTTTGAACGATGATTGAAAACAATCACAAAAAAATTGAATGAATTAATATTTTGCTCAGTTACTTCATCAAAAAGAATTTTTATTCCAGTTATAAGACGCTTAAGCTTGGGCCACTTAACGCAAATTTTCAAAATATTTTCTTCCAGCATTACACATGATTCTATAAATTGTTCATAACCATGACCGCTTCACAGTATAATTGACTCAACCTAAATGCCCGGTATGTACAAACAAATTTTAAATATTTAAAGCAAACATGTCAATCATTTAAAGCTTCATTTGTCAATCACTTGAATTATCTCATCGATCAGCAGAAATTAGTATCGGACACATTTAAGGAAAATCTGTTTGAAGTTTGAACACAGCGTGGCTATAACCATTAGAACACCTACCACGTTAGCACGACTGTGGTTTAATACTTCTCATATCTTTCTTATGACCTAAAACTACTTGTTTTTGTTGTCTAATCCTACTATTCATAAACAGATCATTCAATTATTGCTGAAAATCCTATCTAAGCTTAGGGCTGTTCTTATACAAAATTAGTTTGCCGCATGAAATAATAGCTAAAATATTCAAACTGTCAGATCGGGAGCATCCATCAGAAGTGGTGATAACGTTAAATTTCGATGCGGATTGTTAAAGCGTAAATATCGCTAGTGAATACTGAAGATGGTAGTTACCGTTAGTATTATTATTATTATACCACTGTTGGAGACTACAATATTTAAGCAAGACTTAAAAATGAGTATCAGATGTTGGCAATTTCAAAAGTAAAACCTCAAAAAAGAAAAATCCTGATTATTTTGCGACAGATTTTTCTCTGTGCCATAATGTCCAACTGTGGCGAGGGTACGTGGTGAAAATTATTGTCCTAAAGATAAAATCGTCAAGATATTTCTTTAATAACATACGATAAAGTACATACACTGCTGTATCAAACACATCTAGCGAACGAACATCAAAATTAACCGTCAACTTCAATCCATTCATTCATCAGCCATTCAAAAATTCAAAAATGTCTCAGAATGAATCTGTCCATCAACAAAACCAAGAACATATTCACCTACTATTTAATGACTTTTCTAACATTCTGGACTAAAATTTACAACAAATAATGCAATAATACTTGTTGTCAACAACAATGCTAGTTCTGTTTTCACGACTCAAACTAGTAGACGAGACTTCTATCAGCAATACTCTAGCAATACTCAGCACAAATCTATACACGCACAGGAGACGAAGTATAGAAACTCGACGATAGAATTATAGCAAGGCAGACGATCACGAGGGATGGGAAGTCTAACAATTGTGTTCTATAGCTATTTAGATACGCTTTACATGATATTTTTGGATCTTTTCCCAAAAAGCGACTGACTTCAGACTTCAGCATATTCATGCCACTAAAAATTCAAGTGTTCACACTTCTAACGGCTGATTGAAGCCTGGACAGTTCAATGGCTGTCGGCCCAAGTACTGAAAAAATTTATTGAGGAAGAAGGAAATGCAAAGGAAATTCAGGCATTGATTCGTAAAAAATTTCTCGCGCTGATAAAATTTTTTTTTATCACTTTGTCAAAAATTTCTCCAATAGCAGAACAATGTTAACAAGATTAACTCACTCATAGCCTCAAAATAAAATTTTGGAAAATATGCATTTTTCGTAGTAGAGAGAATTGATTATTCATACAGAAAATTATGCAGAATGAGCCATTTTTTTTAAATATCAAATGCACGAAAATCAACAAAAAGAATAATTATAATCAACGTACAGAACATTTTTTCGACTTAGTGCTTGAAAATGATTGATGATGATTCTAAAAACTGAATTTATTATAATACTGAATAAGCCAAATGAGTTCATATTTCTTCAAGATTTATCAATAAAGTTTAAAGTTCTACACGGAATAATCGATGTCAAGAACTTAAGACGAAAAGCCTAATCGATGTCAGAAGCTTGCAACGAAAAGCCTAATCGATGTCAGGCTTGCAACCAAAAGCCTAATCGCTGTCAGGAGCTTGCAACCAAAAGCCTAATCGATGTCAGGAGCTTGCAACCAAAAGCCTAATCGATGTCAGGAGCTTGCAACCAAAAGCCTAATCGATGTCAGGCTTGCAACCAAAAGCCTAATCGATGTCAGGAGCTTGCAACCAAAAGCCTAATCGATGTCAGGAGCTTGCAACCAAAAGCCTAATCGATGTCAGGNTTCTGAGCCTACTTGAAATTAAAGTAGCAAAAAAGCGAAATTTTGCTTCTAGACTAATAATATTAATTCGCAGTTCTCGTACTTTACTATTCTATTTGTAGTCCTGGCTTCTAATACAATGGGAACGACGAATCTTTATTGTTGACTTGTAGGATGTAGGGTTTTAGAAATGCATGTTCAATCCGGGCTTACAGTTTGTAGGAAGCATGTACATAATTTTTTCACATAGAATAATTAAAAAACATTTCAGAAAAAAAATGTCAATAACACTGCTAGATGCATCACATGACTAAGATAGTTTGTATAAATTCGAAAAATTGCTTTTGCTAAAACAATTTATGCACAGTCCTGAATTATGTTCACTTATGTCGGATATTTCGTACGAGTAGTTGTACGATGATGGATCATATGTAAACAGTTGTAAATCTAATCACAGCTCTCTGATCAATTGCCAAGAAACAATCTTGTAGCATTCAAAAGCCGTGCAAATTCCTCCTTATATAAATTTTGATTTTCATGGATGAAGATCTTACAAAGAAGGATTTTAAAATATACAAGTAGTATGGTTTACAATAACCATCAGGTCTTAAACAAAAATGACCCAAGTAACTCGACTCGATGTCATTCTATGTCATTTCATTAACAATTACGCTGCAGACAAGCAAATATATTAGATAAACGATTTGAAATTTAGATTTTTAACTTTCCATCTTTCTCAGCTATGTCAGGGGAATATTATTCAATTATTCTGCACGTCTGCAGACCTTCTTTATCTAACATAAATCTTTAATGTGAACATGGTAAAAAAATTGATTCTAGCTTCGCATTTAGGATGAGCCATCTACAAAACCTGTTAAATATCGATTTCATTAGACAATTTTTGAGAATTTTTATGATATGGAAATAAAATTTCGACGGCCATGAAATTAATGATGGTAAATATTGTCTGACGAAGAAGAGTTTGCGAAGAAAAAGGCAGAAAAGTGTGCACAGCTGCGTTGAATTTATCGCGGTTAGCTTATCCCATAAGAAATCAGTACATTCATAGGCTGTTTACTATCCATTCCCGCGGTCGCTTTTGTTAATAGTGAGAAAGATGCTGGCACCAAAAAATACATTCGTAGCGTTAGCGGCGGCAGGAAGCGACAATCAAAGGGCACTGAAGGTACAAAATCAACGTATGTAAAAAGTATTGTTCTTAAAGTAAGAAAGATAAAGAGAGGTAAAAAGATTATTAAAATAGGTTTAAAAATACGATGCAAGTGCCTGGTGTTTTTGCAGTAAAATTTGGTTAGGGCATTAAAATTAAAACCTTGGCCTCACTGCCTACCGAAAACATCACATCCATGAAATTAAGCTCGAATACCGTAATCTCTAACATAGACAGAGTGAATAACAAAATGTGTAACAAAAATATCGTGAATAGTGAGATCGGCTGGTGCCATTTGAGATTATTGCAGTGGGCTTTCCTCAGTTTTTTTACTTGCCCCTTCCGAGGAATAACTATTTATATAGAGCGAAAAACACACTAAACACGTATACTGCCCCTAGGATTCAGGCAGGGAGGATTCTTCGTCTTTCACATCCGTTCTCACTTCTGGGGAAGCGCAGGATTCTGTTGTTGGATTTTCCACACTTGATTTCCTACTGGAAGATTGGCACTTATCTCGCTTAACTTGTGATTCTAAAGCCCCAGAGCTACTCTGAGGCATTTCTCTTAAACTACAAAACTCAGCAATTGAAGTTGGCGCTTTCTTTGATATTTTAGACTTGCGGTTGGTCATACTATCAGATTCTGATTTAGAGCCACTGTAATGACTGGAGCAACTCGCTCTTGGTTCTTCTCCATAAGGGGAAGATGCGGACCTCTGCAAGGCTCGTTCCAATTTACTACCGACATTTTTCACACCTTCGTCAATGGCATCAAGTCCCGGTGGAGGAGTCAACGTTGACGTGTTGTCACTACTTTGTACCGAAAGTTGAAGAAAAGAAGCATCAGAAAAAGTAGGAATGCGGAAAGTAGCAAAGTTTGTTGAGGCGTCACAGTTAGACGAGTTATCACAGGGAGTAGGAAGTTCACTAGAATAAAGGTTATTTGTAGAAGGTACATCACCACTGCCAAGCTGCAGTTCAGGATGCTCTTTGTAGGAAGGATCACTTGGGGAAGGCAAGAAGTCCTCTTGGTCATCTAGTTCGCCCTCGATGGTGTAATCACTGTTAGAACCGAGGGTATCATCGTCATCATCTCTGTGTATTTGAATATTGGTCGGGGCCTTTTTAGGAGCAGCATCAGAATCAGAAGGAGTATTAGAAGATGGCGTGGCGCGAGGAAAAAGTGACGGAGATTGTCCTCTTGGTAGTGAGGGCAAGTCGTCGTCGCCACTAGAACAGAGTGAACACGAAGTGGAATCCATATCAAGATGACCGCCGAGCTCTGGAACCTTGTCAAGACTCGTCATCAAAGTGGCCACCATCGAGTCTTCGCGACTGATCTTTCTTTTGACGATGAAGGCTCCTGCGCTCTTTCTACTAGACGTACACCATCTCAGTTGCTTAAATGCGCGCTGCGAAAGAGGACTAGCGTTACCTCTACTCATTTCACCCGCTTTACTTTGATTATCAATTTTACTTGGTGATGGGGAATCTCTTTGTTTGCTTGGAGAGCTTGGTTTTCTATCAGTGGGTGGGCGTGGTGATTCGGGGGAATATCCAGTAGTTTGGGCATCTATGGAAGTTCCCGAACTAGAATCTCCGAATGTAAATCTTGTGATGGGGCCTAAGACGGTGGTTGATCGTGGTGATATTTGGGAAAGAGATAATGAAGGTGACGATGGAGGTGATACAGAAGCTGCCGCCACAAGAGGGGAGGGCGGTACTTTTCTCTCACTTCTAGGCGAGTTAATGAATGAAACCGTGGCAGTCGCAATGGAGGACAAAACTATCGGAGACATGGATCGTGGTGATGAATTAGCTGGTGAAGAAGTGGGTGACGCAACACGCACATTTTCTCCAGGGGGTGGAGGTTTCGAGGACCTCAGAGACGTTCGAAGATCAGTTATCGAAATCTTATGTTCGGGATCCTCCGGGGACGGTTTTTTCAAGTTTGGATCATTATGAGTTGATTTCAAGTGTGAAGGAAATTCTTTAGCATCTTTACTAGTTGGATCTCCATTGCAGCCATTGATGTTGATACTGGGAACTTTGGCTTGTAATTCAGAAATGGTCACAATCGGCGAGGGTTCTGGAACGAAGATGAATAAAAAAATCAGCCGAACAAAATGATATCAACTCGAGTCATTATATGCCCGCTCAAGTGTAATAAAATTTTAAATTTCTCACCTCTTATCCGCGGAATTCCAGGATCGGATCCACGATGTCCTCTGAATATGAAGTTGTCGGGCAACGATGACATTTTGCCCAGCGGCTTATGGAAGAACTGGCCTGCCAAGCCATGCGCCCCCAGGCCTCTGATGCCGATGCCTCCCTTCAACATGATCGAGCTCACGCCGCCCTTGGTGGTGAGGCCAAAGCCTTTGGCCAAACTCCGGTTCTGCGCCACTTCATTTATGATCTGCAGTGAAGACGTGATTAAATAAACCGTTTGTTTTACTCTTTAGATTATGACTAAATTGAATACTTGAGGCTTTTAATAATAATTCAGAGGAACTTGGAAATGACAGAGCGTGTCATTTACATGGATTAATGAAAATTTGTGGCTTTCTTTTTTGATCTGGAAGGAAGAATTGATCAGACAGCACATCTTATTCATTGCTGGTTGAATGGATAGCTATGCCCCTTAATTTGAACAGAATAAATGAGAGGGTGAATGACTACACGAATTTTTGATTGCTATTATGGAAATTACTATAAAAATATAATATGCCTGCGCGGCGTTCTGATATAGGCGCGTGCAGTAGAGCATTGAAGTGACTTTACAAATATAGTTTAGATTTATCTCAAACTTAATTTTTATTCCGAATTCACGATTACTCAGGTTGAAGCACTTTGGACGCATTTCTTTAGATCTTCATGATGTATGCTTTCTAGTTCTTTCTTAATATCGGGACACGCGTTCATTTAGGTGTTCATAATATGACATTTGTTTTAATTTTTTTGTAATAATGAGAAACGTACGGAAGGCTTTCAGAATATGATGGTAATTTCTGAGCATATTTGGGCAAAGCCCCTACTTACTTTGGCGGTGGTGGAGACTCGGGAAAGCTTATGGTTCGCAAGGGTCTCTTGAAGTTCATTTATTTCCTCTTCTTCTAGCGCCAATTGACGCTCTATCTCCACTTCGAGATTGTATTCGTCTTCCATCTGAAAATAATGAGAGCAAATCAGCAAAAATGCTTCATCGCCTGAAGATATTTGAATGTTAGGAGTAAAGTCCGTAGACTTAACACATATGTTATTGACGAGTGGCGGATAAAAGCTTGAAAATTTTTAATGAATAAAAATATCGTTCATGTAATTAAAATGAATACAAAAATTCTGAAAAAATGCATCGAAATGCATGCTATATCGCTGAAAAAAATAATAAAACATTCAGGTTATTAAATAAGAGATTATTCGTTTTGGCTTGTGTTTGTGAATTGCTAGATTGTAGAAAGTTCTCTAAAATTTAGATGAGTTTTATGAAAAGGAAAAATCCGATAAGGTGGATATATATTTATTAAGGTTTTTTTATTAGCACCGTTTATTAAAGTGTTCAGCCAATGGAACATGGCCAGTTGGTAACAAATTTAAGTCGTTACTAATATTATCATAATAGAGTAAACGATCCAGCAACTTCGAATCAAATATTTAAAAGACATGAATTTTGCTTTATTCGGAAAAGAATTTGTACAGTTGCGCATCGTTTATTTATCAAGGCATGGTGATCATTATGATGAAATATAATTTAATGCCAGAAGGGAATTTCTCGTGCCGAATTAACTGTCCAATAAAACCATAGTTAGTTTCATCGCTAAAATTTTATGATATTCTCTGGATGAGATTGTGCATGGCGGGCAAGTGTTAGACATTTTAGGTCTTCATGAGTCATACAATAACTGGAAAAATTCACATGACAGGACTTGTAGAGAAAATCCTATCCTATCCGGAAAATCCTATCCGGAATACACACAATGAATATTCTGGCGTTTGAAAAGTATCGAGAAACGTGCAAACAAAGTGATTGAAAGGTAAAAAGCTTAAACATGAAGCGTTGAAAGGTATCGAGAAAGATGCTAACACAAAGTATTTGAAAGTTATAGAGAAAAATGTCGACATAAAGCATATTAAAGGTATCGAGGAAGGTGCTACAGCAAGCGTTTGAAATGTAACAAAGAAGTTATCACAAAGCGTTTTGAAAGGTACCTAGAAAAAAAACAAGGTCTTTGAAAGGTAACTATGAAAGTAAACACAAAGCATCTGGAAGGTAACGTGGAAAGTAGAAAGAGAGCGTTTAAAAGGTAAAAAAGAAGGTGTGTGAAGACATAAAGCTCTTGAAGGATAACATTGAAAGTAAACACAAAGACTTTGAAAGGTAAGATATATACAAGAGTTTGTTACAGTACCCGCTTAAGAGCAGCAGTAAAGAAAAAGGTGTGTGTAGATACAAAGCTCTTGAAGGCTAACATTGAAAGTAAAGACAAAAACTTTGAAAGGTAATATATACACAAGAGTTTGTTACAGTACCCGCTTGAGAGCAGCAGTAAAGAAAAAGGTGTGTGTAGATACAAAGCTCTTGAAGGCTAACATTGAAAGTAAAGACAAAAACTTTGAAAGGTAAGGTATACACAAGAGTTTGTTACAGTACCCGCTTGAGAGCAGCTGCTTCCATGGCCTCTTCCTCCTCCTGTGGGCATTGCGGGGAGTCACTATTTTGCTTCACAAGCGTTCACTATTTTATGATGAACTGATAAATAATTCACGGATAAATAACAAAAGAAATGCCCTGTAATATTGCCTCATAAGTGATATTCAATTTATAGATGAAAATCTGTACTTCGTTAAGCGATTGTTAATTTCATTATCGGAGTATATTTATTATTTAATAAAAAAATGATGAAGACTCTGCTACGTATTATTGGAATTCGATATAAATAAATTTATTAACGTATTTGTTATATTGTTTACAGATATTATTATTATCAAAATGAAAAAAATTTAAAAGAAAAAATTTAAATTCTTTTAAAGAACAAGAAATAATTAGAATAAAAAAATTACATTCAATTAGACAATAAAATGGAATTCCACTATTGTTGCCGTAGTTATGATATTTGAAGGCTATTTTAGACAGCAAGTTTGACGAAAAACCACTAGTTATTATTTTTATGTTCACGGCTATTTCCAGTTAATTTCTATTTTATCTTTAATTCTGTTAATTTTGTGCTGAAATAAGCACTTCCAGTACATGGACTACAACTGTTAGAGAAATGAATGACTGCCATGGAGCTACTGGCCGTTCAAAGCTGGTTATGAAAGCGTACGTGTGATGAAGGTGTACATGTGATGAAGGTGTACGTGTGATGAAGGTGTACGTGTGATGAAGGTGTACATGTGATGTAGGTGTACATGTGATGAATGTTATTTGATGAAGGTGTACATGCGATGAAGGTGTACATGTGATGTAGGTGTACGTGTGATGAAGGTGTACATGTGATGAAGGTGTACATGTGATGAAGGTTATTTGATGAAGGTGTACATGTGATGAAGTTGTACATGTGATGAAGTTGTACATGTGATGAGGGTGTACATGTGATGTAGGTGTACATGTGATGAAGGTGCACATGTGATGGTAAGGTGTACATGTGATGAAGGTGTACATGTGATGAAGGTGTACATGTGATGAAGGTGTACATGTGATGAAGGTATACATGTGATGAAGGTGTACATATGATAAAAGCGTACATGTGCAATGAGGAAAACTACGTGGCAAAACATTTTATTACTTGCTATTCCTATTTAAGGTGCAATTTCGAGCTGAACAAGTACGTGTAAGGTGTACAAGTAAGGTTAATTCAAGTGCCCTTCTCATATTACTACTAGCCTTATTTACTGATTAAATTTGACTAGAATTAGTAAAATTGAATAACTAGTCGTAATACTACATAGGTTTAATTGAACAAATTCACGCACAACGTTTTTTTAAATTATTTTCGAAACACACTGTTTTGAACAATACGTATTGATAGCAAAACAGCAAGTGCGTAGACTTCTATGCCGCAGGCTTCCGCATTTTTCATGAATAAAGTGTGGAAACAACATGTATAAAGAAGCGTTCAATATTCAATAGGAATAAAATGGAATTAATTTCAAAGGGTGTGATCGCTAACAACTCGCACTCGTCGTATGAAGGAGTCAAGAAAATTTTAAAGCAGGTATGTGTGAATTTTTGCGACTGTGATTGATTTTATTGAAAGAAATTAAGCAATACCAATCTGATGATTCATATAAAATTTGTGATAAAAAAATCGGTTAAATTCAATGAATTTATGGAATCGGCAAACAAGCTGACATTATTAGCCATATTAATAATTATTTAAATTAAAAATAATTACATTTAATATAATTTCATAGTTTTTAAATAATAAATATTTATTGCTTGACAAAATTAAGCCAGTTTCCACTACTTTGCTCAGAAATTTTAAAGGAAGCTAGAACGTTAATTTTTATTTTTTATAAAGAATTAAAATTGAAATTAAGAATGTATGAAGAATTCAAGCGATATGCGTAATTTTCAGCAGCAATAACGTTACTCACTGTCCATATTTGTGTATGGACAAATTGTCCATTTGTGTTTTATACTCGACTAATTGTCAACATTATACTTAATATACAGTAAACTTTTTCAGGGCAAAAACTTGTTCACTTTAAAGTATTAATTAATTTTGAATTAATTATTCGTATTAGCAACATAAAGATGATTTACTATAAGCTAATATGACGGTAATGGATGCCCTCAAATATTTATGTTCAATTCAAATTTGAGGGAAGCAGAAACCCTTCAAAATTTACGCAGTCAGGAAACGGAATACGAAACATCAAGAGCGAATAACTCAATTTTCTTCCACTTTTGAACATTTAATATCCAGGCGACAGCTAAAATGCCTTTGATTTTAGCAAAAATGTATTGTATATAACTTTAAATTGAAATCGCTGCAGGTTTTGTGCTGCTTTGATATAGAAATTCCGACAATTCTGCTCTATAGTGGTAGGAAATCTAAAGGTTCCATACAAAAATCCAGCTAAAATGTAATCATTTGGCGACCCATTTTGCTCAGATTGTGCAACAAATCACACGGTTGGTGAGAACTCGGCATTTCTGTGTAATTATTGTGCAGTAATCGACGCGGGTGAGAACTTTAATACATACGCTTGTGAACGTTTGGACTTACCGCGTTAAGGAAGTGCTAAATTTAGTGGTGGACACAAAGTTAATGATGAGATTAGCAACTTGGGTTCCGATGAAGACACAGAAACATTCATAAAGTTCTACGGTTGCAATGAAAGAAAACAATGATAACAATTGGAATGACTAGTCCAAGCAAATAATTTCTCATTTTTTTTTCGATAGAAAATTTGATAGTTTTGTACTATTGCAAGAGAATGCTATAATATATTATGGCCTCAACAGCAATATAGTTCATTGTGCCCTGAACAACAAAATAGTACATTGTGGCACGAACAAATGTATAGCACATTGTTGCTTGGGACGTCATGTTTTGTTGCCTTAGCCACAATATACTATGAGGAGGTTTATGCCAATTATTGACGTAAATAAAAAAAATATTCACTATTAAATTCATTTTAATAGATTACAATACAGAGGAAATTTATTCAGAATAAAGAATGAGTTTTGAAATATTTCAAAATGGAACTAACTGAATATATTCAGTTTTTCATTATCATCTTAAATTGCAACGGAAATTTGAAATAACAACGACTACTTTGGGCACAAAAAATTCATGAAATTACATACTAAAATAGGTCAATGGCAATTCTTTCTTGAAGAAATTGACCAAGAGAAGTTCATAAACAAGGAGAAGCAATAATCTACAACATCAATATATTTGATAGGCTGAATAGCATGCAAATAAAATTGCTGGAAAGTGAAGTCCAAGTTGAAGGGCGATCTTCACTGTTGATTATTTACCGTTTATTTTTACTGTTTATTTATAACAATAAATTCATATTGATTAATGTGCTATCTTCACAAGGGGTCTGAGGATATTGATATTGATTGTTATTTTTCCAAAAATAATTTCCGAATTTGATTAAAAATTTTCTTCAAGGCTGGTGCCGCAGCAGCCTAAATTCCTACTTTTTGAAAAAGTTTATCTTGATTTCAATTATTCAAAATTATAAACGAAGATTGGCTCTTCAAGAGCATTTAATAGAGAATTTGTGTTGAATCTGATCTTGAATTATCAATGTTTGGTTAACAAGAAATATTAATTTGAAATTCCTTAAATTTCAAATTTTCTGGTTCACCTGGTACATATAATAAGCTGCAATGGATCAAACTTTTTTTCTGAGGAACATTAGTGTGGTATTGCTTTAAAAATATAGTTACAAGACATGTTAGTTCTGGACTGTAGCAGCAGCATTATATTCAGGGAGGATCCTAGGGTAATAATCTCTAGGGAAGAAGACAAATTTAGGGCAAAATTATGAAAATAGAAGATGAAATACAGACCAGCTTATGGCTCTCCTCGAGGTGCTTCATCAGCACGGCGACGACCACGTTCACCAGCACGAATTGTGCCATCAGCACGAATATTACGAAGAATATGGGCGCTACGAACGGGTACAGGCAGCAGTTCTTCAGGCAGTCCGACTCGTCGGAACATTCGTCTCTGATTGTGTCCTGATGGAACGAAACTCAAGTAAATTAATTCATAAATTGTTTGTTGTTAATTTAGTTTATTTCAAATCAATTGATCTTCAAAACTTAATCACCATTAAACTGTCTGCTGTATACTAATTCTCTCTTCATATACAGATGGCCATCAACCAAGTTTTTAATGCAATAAGATAACTTTCTTGCATCCCACAACTAACTATTGATCACTAATATGAAAAACGACGAAAACTAACGATACCACAAACTGTAAAAAGCTGAATATTTTTGAGCTATGAAGACCACAATGAGTTGAAATCGAGAAAAAAGTTAAGTTGCTATTTTACAACTCCCGTTGAACACGTTTAAATTTCACCAAAACTTCATGTATTGTTTGCGGATTTTTCAACCCAGCCTCACAACTACCGTTCCAGTTGTGTGACTTAGCACTGCAGTGACTCACTTACCTCTGTGTCGTGACTCACTTACCTTCATAATACCGTTCCAGTTGTGTGACTTAGCATGACTCACTTAACTCTGTATCTTGACTCACTTACCTTCATAATACCGTTCCAGTTGTGTGACTTAACACTGCAGTGACTCACTTAACTCTATATCTTGACCCACTTACCTTCATAATACCGTTCCAGTTGTGTGACTTAGCACTGCAGTGACTCACTTAACTCTGTGCCGTGACCCACTTACCTTCATAATACCGTTCCAGTTGTGTGACTTAGCACTGCTGTGACTCACTTAACTCTGTGCCGTGACCCACTTACCTTCATAATACCGTTCCAGTTGTGTGACTTAACACTGACTGCAGTGACTCACTTAACTCTATATCTTGACCCACTTACCTTCATAATACCGTTCCAGTTGTCGCCAGTGGCTACGCGGAAGAGAGTGAGGAAGGCAATGCCGAAGTTCTTGAAGTGCGCGTGCTCGCCGAGCCCCTGGCAGGGATGCTTGTCGTCGCACTCTGCGTCATAATGCATATCGTGATCATATATTATTTCGTAGAAATATTTTCACAATATTATGGGATGATTTGGTGTTAATTAATCTAGTTTGCGCATATTTTCAACTTTGCCCTTAGAAATAGGTAACAAATGAGCGTTTATTAATTCGACGGGCGGAATGATGTGAAAAATTTGCTGCCGTCGGCGGTATTTAAACATTCGTCACCTGTCAAACTTCTGACGCAGAAATACCGTAAAAAAAGAAGGATAAGACCAGAAGAAATTTACGGCCACGAATAAAAAATGTATAAATTTTACATTTAAGTATTTATCCAGAAAGAACATTTACGTCGATATTGATTTTGAACAAGGAAAGATTATTCCGTTCATGAAATATTGAACCATTCCATTTTATCTCGTGAATTTTTAGAACATTTTATGTTTGCAAAGTGAATGCAATTCAAAATTCTTGTTCTATTCATGCTTTTAGTTGAAATCGTTTGCAGGAGCTTGCTATACATTACATCTAAAACAAACTTAATGAAACATTCATTCATTAAGTTAAGTTAAGTCAACATTCCCCCCCCCCTTAAGACCATAAAAACAAAATCTTTAAATAGAGAGTGTAATTTAAATCGTACCAAGTCTGCCGAAGAGCTCGACACCGAGTGCGGCGAAGATGAAGAACAGCAAGAAGAAGAGCAGCCCGAGGTTGCCCACTTGTGGCAGCGCCTGCATGACGGTGTCTAGCAGCGCCCTGATGCCCTTAGCCATCTTCAGCAGCTTCAGAACTGACAGGAAAAAAATCAGTATTTACTAATGAGGAGAATTCATACTTAAAAATAATTATTGAAGATATTTCAACCCAGGAAATGGAAAGAAAAAAGTGAAGGAAAGGTAATGGAAAGGAAATTATGATCGCCCTGATGCCCTAAGCCATCTTCAGCAGCTTCAGAACTGACAAGAAAAAAAAAAATATTTACTAATGAGGAGAATTTATACTTGATAATAATTATTATTATGTAATCGAAAGGAAATTATGAAGCTAATAATAATTTCCCATTACTTCAATGGGAATTATTTAGAAAGTGATCGGAAAATACAAAAAATACCGAAAGGAATTTTGATAGAATTGTCTAGGGAGTTGGTAATACAGGTTCGGTGAAGTTTTTTAAGGTGAAAGAGTGGATTAATCTGTGAAACAATACGGATTACTAGCTGGGGTATTAATGATATAAAATGACAATAAATGAACAAATTAACAAAAATCATACAGAGGGAAATCTATTGAAATGGATTAGTGATTGCAATACTAAAAGCCAGCAACAGATTAGTATATTTGAGCTCACCCCTGGCAATCCTGAGGACTCGCATGACTCTGATGATTGTCGGATTGATTGGGATGATCTCACTCTTCATCTCCTCCAGCACAATCCCTGCCACACTCAGCAGCACAATCACCACGTCCAGCTGGTTCCATCTGCAATAAAATATTTATTGTGAGATTGTCACCAGTGAGGGGACAATATTGATTGTGAGATTGTCACCAGCGAGGGGACAATATTGATTGTGAGATTGTCATCAGTGAGGGAGCAATATTGATTGTGAATGACATTGTCACCAGTGAGGGGACAGTATTTATTGTGAGATTGTCACCAGTGAGGGGACAATATTGATTGTGACATTGTCACCAGTGAGGGGACAATATTTATTGTGAGATTGTCACCAGTGAGGGGGCAATATTGATTGTGAGATTGTCACCAGTGAGGGGCAATATTGATTGTGAGATTGTCATCAGTGAGGGGACAATATTGATTGTGAGATTGTCACCAGTGAGGGGACAATATTTATTGTGAGATTGCCATCAGTGAGATGGCAACATTGATTGTGAGATTATATGACCCAGAGTGGCGGCAATCGAATCTATGAGAACAGAAAGAAATCAAAGTGAGAAGATTATTTTAGAATTGATAGTATTTTCGTTTTCATTCTCAGTAGTTCACAATAGGCGCAAATTTTGCCAGAAATACCGTAATTTTGGAAACTATTACGGAATTTCAACATTATGGACGCTGACTCGCGAAAATATTTAGTAAACAATTTTGAGATGGTACGTGAACAATAAAAATGATTAAAAACATTTTTGTGGTTGTAAATAGATTAATTGAAAAATTACTAAGTGCGCAGGTGTACGAGTTGTGCAGACAATTTCCGATTGTAGGTGTCCAGAAAATTGTATCGAGTATAAAAAATAACGAACGTCATAAGATAGACAAGCCTCAGATATATAGCATGGTTGCTGTAAAACCCCCTTTTATATTTCAAGACTCTTATTATTATTCCACAATTATTCATCGTACAACCTTCTTTTATGATGTCAGCACAAAGGTTCACATTCGTATACAATAATAAATACTGGAAACGTCAATAAAGGAAGCTGAGTTATATCAATAGGAACACAGGAAATAACTTCAACAAGAATATTAAATATTAGAAATTGATCATGCACGTTCTTCATTCAATTAAAAAATACATGAGAATGACAATTACCGGAATAGAGAACAAATAAACTAAATTTTAATGTATTTCTGCGCAGGGATAGAAACTTTCTCACATGCATTGGTTCGTTTCACGGTAATTCGGAAGCAGATCAATGCAATCATGAGAATTCCCATATAGGTTGTGCGCTGAAGTGGCAAGTTCTAAAAGCAATTAAGCTAATTTTTTTAAAACCATTCACTTCAAGCGCTCTGTCTCATCAATAATGCTGGATGAGATTTATAAGAAAATCTCAGGTAAAGATTCTGTGATCATCTGAGTGCGGTTTTAATTAGCTCCAAGAATAAAATTATTGAAAGAATTTATTCATTGGCAGTTAGGAACAAGACGACAGTCAATTATCAACTGACAAGATATTTTCTGTGATAGTATATACGCTTTGAATATTGTGCCTTCATACTTACAAAAGAACTCATGGAGCTTATGTTTTATGAGGTAATCAAAGGAGGCACATTCTAAATAAAATATGTGATACTATACTTGAAATAGATCTATATTTATTCACTTTTGATGCCACTACACTAGCTTAACCGAAAAAATAAAATTCTATTTATGTAAAACTTGAAAGATTCTGCGGAAATTCTCCCCTAGGAAATCTAGACTAAGGAATGAACAAGAGAAATGGAACAGTCAACATATAAATGGAGGTAAACAACAAGATGCAGTCAACTGAGTCAGGCATATTTAAATCATGCACTACATTCATACATAATTTCTATAGGAAACGAAAAACCGACGAGAAAACTAACATTTACAGGAAATGTAGCAAAGATGAAGTGTAGAACTTTGAAATCTTAATCATTTGTACACGGCACTATTCAGCCTTTTTGTGTGTTTTTTATTCTATTAGCTGAAATAAGATGGCATTAATCTTATCACTTCAACCATCGCTTTCTAACGGCAGCAGAATTGTCGAAGTTATTTTTTGGAAGCGTAGCCAAAAAACATTCTTTTCTTTTCTGAGAACCAGTGTTACAGCGTAGAGTAATGTGAGAAATTTAAATATTTGATTCAAGATATTTACGCAGGAAGGGAAAGGATCTATTAGAGGAAAATGACAGAGTTTGCATTCATTATTAGTTTTTCATTTCTAGGCTGCGACACAGATTGCAACAGTTCATTTGTTCGGAAATACTTCTATTTTAAAAATCCCAAACAGAGCAGCATTCACGTACTTTTTAATCATATTCATGGTTCCAGGAGTGAATCGAGCGAATTTCTGGATGCAGCAACTTCATTAAAGCATCCATGAATCAAAGAGGAGTCTCAGGACCAGCATGAATTAAGGGAGTCTCAGGACCAGAATTAATTAAAAAGACCAGAATTAAGTAATTATTATATCAAGTAAACTGTACATCTCCATTGATCATCGGGGTTTTTCTGCTGAATTTGCGTAGAAATTCATGTCAGAATCTAAAACCGTGCAAACATGGCGGGTTGTAAACACAAAATATATTACATGTTAGACATGATGATGTTATTCGAGGAGTGCGAATTTAAGAGGAGCTGATTTATCCATATACAAGTTAAGTTTTTTCGTCGTTGAGAAAACATCGTCCATTACAATTCAAGCGAAGGCTGGGAGGGAAGGATATACTCCGTCACTTGCCCGCAATGCTGGCAATTTATTCGAAATGAAATTTGGCTAAAATGAATTCGAAATAAAATCTGGCTAATTAACCTTAGAGCAAAATTAATAATTATTTTGCCGATATTCCTGAATAGGAATCCTGATATTCGTCAAAAGAATTTGGCGAACTCTTATCTAGTGGTTTGTTCTCTAATGTATCAAAAATATTAGCGAAGTTTTGAAATGTTTTGCACACATGAATAATCTATCTTTGCTCTGTTTAGTAGCCATGCATGGCTAATAAATTATTAGCTCCCTTATTTATTTGATACCTGAGATATTGGTTAATGTACTCAGTAAGGACATTATCGCTCATTCCTTTCAATAATATTGTTAAATCAGCAATAATAGAGTACCAAGTTTCCGATAAAGATTTACAACCCGACTCGGGCGTCAAAGTCTTTTTAAATTGTGGATTTTTACAATAAACAGTTCTCGAATGTTTTTTAATTGTTATTTCCTGAGAGTATTCATTAACTAGCAGGACTTTAAACAACTTTGATTTATGAATGGATTAACAATACATCATTCATTTCCTGGTATATATATCATTCATTTTTTTCGAGGATTTGAAGATTATTCCAAGTGATGGAAGGTTAAAAAGGCAATTATAGGAGACTAGCTTCCAAAATAAGTTAGCACCGAGCCTAATTTTCATGTGTTTCAAAGAACATCTAAAATAGCTCTGATATTCAACAAAATTAGATCGAGGGACTTGAAATGGAAAAAGCTACACTGTTAGAAAAAACGGTGAAAAAACAGTCCCACTGGCGTTCTAGTGGCCGGTCGCCCAGTGAAAATAAACTTTTTCGCCGTTTTTATCAGATGTTTCACGGACTTATAGTGTTGAATTAGAATAAAAACGGCGACACGGTGTTTCTTTTCACGTGCCGACCGGCCACTGAAACGCCGGTAATACCGTTAACGGGAATTTTTTTTAACAGTGTAGCATCGAATGAAGGGCTAGCTTTTTATAACTGCACTTTTCTCCAGATGCCCAGGAAATGTTCAAATCTTACTATCTAAAAGTTTGTAAATTTTAATTTTGGTTTTGATGCAAGAAATTTTGCATATGAACCTTAAAAATTCTAAATTTAATTGTTGTGAAAGTTCAAATTCGTATATTGGAACGTTTCGGCATTTTCAGTTAAGAATTACCTTTACTTCGAAATAAATTAGTTTATTATTCATATATATTCCATGATATACTTCAGTAAGAATTATTTGAGAAATAAATCAGACTAAAAGGTTATTATATCATTTTATTGTTTAATGAAACATTTTAATTGTTGTGTTGGCCAAACGAATTTTCACTGCGAGACTTGATCTTAGGTTCGCTCCCTCAACTCAAAGAAATTACGACTAGACTAAAATTGGCTTATTTTGCAAAATTGCTTGTCAGGTCACATCCTAGAAGGTGTGGAAATGATTATACAAATAATATTTAGAAAAAGTGAATGAAATAGGTTTAATTAATTAATGGACGTTCGGAACTATCGCCTTTTTGTAAGTTTTTACCGCTATTAATGAATAAATACCGTCACAGACAGAGCCAGATTTCATTTTTTCATTTAAATTTCATCATTAAAAATATGTTAAAATTAATTATAATGTGGTTAAGTTTTTTCCAGTCTTCGGCAGTATTTCCGTTCAAATCACTCAAATGAACAGTTAATTTAAGCCTATATAATTGATTGCAATCATTCTTCAATTATACCCAACATTACCAATCAACGCTCCCCATAAATAATTATATTTTTCTAACAAAAATATTTTTCTAAGCTTTTAAGCGCTCTCCTTTCATAAAGATTCCGTCAATTGTTGAATTTAATTCATGACAACAATTTATTTAATACACAAAATAGACATAGCAAGTTAAGGGTTATTTTGATGCGGGCAAGTGAGGTATTAGTTAAAGTTTGACGATAAATCAAGCTTGTGGTTCATTGCTGTTAAAACTGAAACAGGACACGGAAATTTCAGACAAGAGCTTTAATGAGAAATAAAATCGTACCCGCTACAGCAGACGAGTCGAGCGTTTATTGGATTGTGTTAATAGCGGCAAGGAAGAGAGACGAGACATATTAGCCCAGGGTTTCAAGAATAATTTGTAAGGTACTTATAGGAAGGTATTCGCATGTTATATAATCTTCCATAATGTATGGATATTTTATTCGCTTGGAGGATAGATTTCTAAAATAACATAGACGAGGAAACTCGAGTTTTGGTTCTGAAATGATCGAACAAAACGCGGCACTGAGGGGCAATTGCGGCTAAAGTGGTTTCAGGAGAATTAAAAATTGTCTGAATAATGAAAAAACGAGGACGGTGGTTCTTAATGTTTGTGAAATTAAGAAAGGGACTTAAATCATAAAATGAGCTCAGGCCATTCAAATATTGGCAGGCTTGAGATTTGAGCGTTCAGAATTTTTATTTAGCCAAGATCTATTACTTTCAAATGAAGTTATTTGAAGATTTTGTAAATTGAAGTACAAATTACAACGATTTATTTGAAAATGAAGGGATTCGAAATGCCATTTATCAAAATGACGAATTTTGTTTCAAGAAGATTTCAGGTGCCGCATTTTTATCGGAATTAGTAACTTTTATGCTTTGGCAAAATATTTCAAGATTGGTCTTTCCGAAACCAATCAGCTATATAATTATTACTATCACAGGTTTGATCTGAAAATGTGCAATGCAGCTCATAAATGCATCAGATGAGGTACTGAGTTTCAAAAAACTGATAAATAGGTTGAAATGATTATAGCCAAAAAATTAATTATAATTATGTGGCTTTATTGTATATAATAAACGGGGTGGCATGTGCTACGTTTTGCCATGTCTAAGTCTTGGGCAACTGAAGAGGAAGTACAACTCTGACAATTGGACCAAGTGCGCGTGTAGAGCATGTCGGAAAGAATGTCTCGCTCATACTGTCACTGGGCCAAAAATACCAGATAAAATATTGACCATATAAAAATCAAGATCATTCATTGAACTTGACTTCACTGCTGAACATATGATGAACTCTAATGACTTGATAGGAGCCGTCACCAATGTGGTGAGTAAAGGCATTACAATTTAGCCAAGTACAGTGTAAAGCCTAAACCTACGACATCACAGGGCGACGACACTAGCGGAAAGCCTAGCCAATAACAACACAGGCCTACGACAATGTCGTAATACCTAGCTTACAACAGCATGGGCCAATGAGAGTAGAGGCTTACGACAGAGAAGTAAAGCCGAGCCAAGAGGCTTACGACAATGTATTAAAGCCTTACGACAGTACAAGTCTATGACAATGTCGTAAAGCCTAGCCTACAACAGCATAGGCCTACGACAATGTGGTAAAGCCTAGCGTACAACAGCACAGGCCTACGAAATTAGCGTAAAACCTATCTTACGACAGCCAAGACCCAACACAATGCACAGTCTAAGAACTAATCTAGAGAGGACAATCATAGGCTTCATGGCCGCAGGACGAACAAAACGTACCTGTACTCTTCACTAAATATTTCCAGATAGACGGAGAATTAGGGAATAAATGCGTTAAATTCAAATTTAAGACAGCGCAGAAAAATTGTGTTGATATTTATTACAATTTATTGTTTCGACAAATATTCTGAAATGAATGTGGTAAGAATCGATGGTAATGAGTTTGAAAGAAACAAAAAAATTGACATTCAAATTGTGGCAGCAATTCGGCTGCAATGTTGCTGTGGAAAATAAGCAAGGATTAGTTTAACTTCTTACGCAATTTTCGTACTTATTTAGCCCTTGCCCGAGTGCTGAGGTTCAAACGTACCTACACTTAGTGAGATTTTAACGTTGCAAAAATATTTAGTTGGAAAGGGTTATAAGAAGGATAAATGAACGGCTTTTGCAGTTTATAAAATGATATAAGTCCGGGTCATAAAAAGCTCAAATCAACAAATAATTAGTGATATCATTTAGCCAAGCTACGTTGACAGACTAGTTATCAATCTTCATCTATGAAGCATCAAAATTTGTTGTGTTTTAATTCACGGCAAATAAGATGAGCTTGTCACTGCAAGATATGAATATCTATAAGGAGCTGAGCCCTTTGATATTAAAACAAAGATGAAGTATTAAATATCGACACCTTAAAATACAACATATTATCATTTTACAATATCACATATTATCATAATATAATATGATATAATATAATATAGTATAATGTAGTACAATATAATATAATCAATGTTTTAAAAAAGTGATATGTACAAACTCTTGTCTGGACAAAGGCTACTGAAAATTCGTTTAGTTCAAATTTCGATCATTGCTTCATTATAATGACGACAAATTACTTCTCTGAGGAATCACTTGCGCTGAAAAAAGCTAATATCAGTTGAAAGATCATACTCTTAATATAATGAATAACAAATAATATTCCAGCACGTGGCTGCAGCTACGGAAACTATAAATAACCTTGGGCATTTTATAGCTCTAGCTACAATCTGGCGCATATTATAACAATAACAACAACCTTTGGCATCTTATACTTTTAACGATAAGGTATAAACGGACGCATATAACTATAGCAACCCTTGGCATCTTATAATATAATAATTATTACATAATCTGGCACATATTATAGCTATAACAACAACTTTTGGCATCTTATACTTCTAACTATAAAGCATAAACGGACGCATATAATAACTATAGCAACCTTTATTGGCATCTTATAATATAATAATTATTACATAATCTGGCACATATTATAGCTATAACAACGACCTTTGGCATCTTATAGAACTCCATGGCCATGGTAACGACGTTAAGGCCGATGACGGCAGCGATGGCGAGGTCGAAGTACTTCGACGTCACGAGATTGTGGACGAACAGGCGACCCTTGGAGTAGCCGGCGTAGTATGGCGGCTCCCTCATCTCTGTTAACAAGTCAATCAAGTAAGGTTATTAATTACAATTTATATACTATTGATCAGTGAAAAGATTAGGCGATAAGTCAATCAAGTAACGCTATTAATGAAAATTTTGCACGCTATTGTTCAGTGAAAAGATTAGGTGAGGCATAGTATGGTGGTCTCTCATCTCGGTCTGGTAACGACCTAAGCTAGTGTAGTTGTTAATAGTCCGCAGGAGCAGCTGTGGTAGTACGGGGCCTTTCATGCCTCCATTAAATTCTTTATTACTGATACTGATTACAGAATTATTGAGAAAGAATATTAGTTTTTGGAGCTTTAAACAGATATAGCGAGGTGGCTTTTTATAATCGATTGAGAAAAAAAACTGAGTGCAGTAAATACAGTACGACTGCACGTTAACTTTGTGGCGATAACTAAATCATTCAGAATTGTTAACTATGAGTGATTGTTGTTTATAATTATTCAGATATAGAGTCAGATACCATGATCATGTATACTACACAAACTATTCTTATACAAATTGTATACTAAATAAAAGTAATGACGAAGTTCTTCTCACTTTTTCTCTTCTTCTCGAGCTTCTTAGCCCTCTTGGCCGCTCGTCTGGCCTTCTCCTCTTTCTCCTGCTCCTCACGACAGCGATGGAAGTTCTCCACCACGACACCCACGAACATGTTCAGCACGAAGAAGCCCACGAGCAACAAGAACGAGATGAAGTACAGCAGCCGCCACTGCGAGTAGTTCTCTTTGGGCTGCCGACACAACGTTAACTTATGTTAGAAATGTAACGCGTAAAGCTATGTGCGTAAAACGCAGCGCGTGAAATGCAACGCGTGAAACGCAACGCGTAAAACGCAGCGCGTAAATCACAACGCGTAAAACGCAGCGCGTACAACGCAGCGCGTAAAACGCAGCGCGTAAAACGCAGCGCGTAAAACGCAGCGCGTAAAACGCAGCGCGTAAAAGCAGCGCGTAAATCGCAGCGCGTAAATCGCAGCGCGTAAATCGCAGCGCGTAATACGTAACGCGTAAAACGCAATGCCTAAAAGTAATGCGCGTGGGAAATGCGCAAAAATTAATGCCTATGGCAAATGCAACACGTAAAACGCAATTCGTAAAACAACGCGAAAAACGCAATGCCAAAAAAGTAGTGCGTATGGAAAATGCAACACGTATACCACAATGCGTAAAACGCAACGCAAAAAACGCGACGCGCAAAAGTAATGTGTATTGGAAATGCAACACTTAAAACGCAGCGTGTAAAAAGCAATGTGTATGTATAGTATGCAACGCTTAAATGCAAGACATGTGAAAAAACCTAGCACATGATACACTAAAATAGTGAAATAGAGAGAGTGAGCAGTAATAAATGAAGAAATAGTTAGTGGGCAGTAATAAATGGTGAAGTAGAGAGAGTGAGTAGTAATAAATGGTGAAATAGTGAGAGTGAGCAGTAATAAATAGTGACGTAGAGAGAGTGAGCAGTAATAAATGGTAAAATAGAGAGAGTGATCAGTAATAAATGGTGAAGTAGAGACAGCGCAAACAGTAATAAATGGTGAAATAGTGAAATGAGCAATAATAAATATTGAAAGTGTCGCGTCGCGAGAGTTAAACTATTGGAGTTTAGGGTTTACAGCGCTCTGCCTTCTCTCAGAACCATCCGCCGAGCTCTAGTTCCACCCGCTAGCGTGCAGCATGCGCCGTCTCATTTAGTGGTGACGAACTCATGCGTTAGCATAAGATGTGTAGCTAATTCATTGCCTAGAAATCCAGTTCATTCATTGTCTTGTCCATATCAAATCTTTGTTGCGAGTAGTTCTTTGTTGTAGTAGTTCCCATTCTCTTTTAGTTAAAGTCTTTGTTTCACCGTGTCTTGTGTTAGTGCTTAGTTGATCTTGATAAACCTGGTATGCCCGTTGTGAAATGCAATAGTAGTTTTTTGGACTTTTCTTTGTTTTACTTATTGACAGCCATTATCGTGTAACCGAATCTCCATCTTCTCTCTGTCCAGACGCTGTCTCTTATACACATCTAGATGTGTATAAGAGACAGGTTCATGGTAATCATTTTATGTCAAAGGCTACTTATTAAAATAAATTAGGCTCAATTTGCTTCAATGTTTTAAAAAAGTGATATGTACAAACTCTTGTCTGGACAAAGGCTACTGAAAATTCGTTTAGTTCAAATTTCGATCATTGCTTCATTATAATGACGACAAATTACTTCTCTGAGGAATCACTTGCGCTGAAAAAAGCNAGAGAAAGTGAGCAGAGATAAAAATGTGACATTTTTCGTTGGAATAGATGGTAGAAAGGGACGAATGAAGGTAGTGAATGATGGTAAAGTTCATGTAACATGCATTAAAAATGTAGTACTATCCATCGCGCGATGCAATTCCTTACATTGCATATGCAAGCTCTCTGCTCATCGTATACTACAGAGACGAAGCAATAAAAACTTTTGAACGGAATTTTTCTTTCCACATCACATTACATTCCAATGAGCCTGCTTTGCAGCGTTTCATATTCGACGAAATGAAAAGGTAAAATAAAATGGTGCTTTTCACAGCGCATTCAATTCATGATGGGCGTTCCACTAAGATTCTTAATGATTTAGATTATAATAATGATCTTAAAATGATGATAACTAAGATTCTTTTCATATTATTAATAAGAAAAAAGTTTTCAAAAATGATGCCACAAAAAAGACCACAAAGGACGACCTATCAATAAAGCTGTGGGTTGACTCCAACGGCGCTAATTCGTGTACCATTCTTTTTTCAACGTACATTTCACAACGTTCTCGAATAAAATAAAATTCTATAAAAACGATCGCAACCGACGACATATCAACGAACCTGTCGGTCGACCCCGATGACGCTAATTTGCTAAATAATCTTATTTCAACGTACATTTCATAACGTTCTTGAATACAATAAAATGCTATAAAAACGAACGCAACCGACGACATATGAACGAACCTGTCGGTTGACTCCGATGACGCTAATTTGCTAAATAATCTTATTTCAACGTACATTTCATAACGTTCTTGAATACAATAAAATGCTATAAAAACGAACGCAACCGACGACATATGAACGAACCTGTCGGTTGACTCCGATGACGCTAATTTGCTAAATAATCTTATTTCAACGTACATTTCATAACGTTCTTGAATACAATAAAATGCTATAAAAACGAACGCAACCGACGACATATGAACGAACCTGTCGGTTGACTCCGATGACGCTAATTTGCTAAATAATCTTATTTCAACGTACATTTCATAACGTTCTTGAATACAATAAAATGCTATAAAAACGAACGCAACCGACGACATATGAACGAACCTGTCGGTTGACTCCGATGACGCTAATTTGCTAAATAATCTTATTTCAACGTACATTTCATAACGTTCTTGAATACAATAAAATGCTATAAAAACGAACGCAACCGACGACATATGAACGAACCTGTCGGTTGACTCCGATGACGCTAATTTGCTAAATAATCTTATTTCAACGTACATTTCATAACGTTCTTGAATACAATAAAATGCTATAAAAACGAACGCAACCGACGACATATGAACGAACCTGTCGGTTGACTCCGATGACGCTAATTTGCTAAATAATCTTATTTCAACGTACATTTCATAACGTTCTTGAATACAATAAAATGCTATAAAAACGAACGCAACCGACGACATATGAACGAACCTGTCGGTTGACTCCGATGACGCTAATTTGCTAAATAATCTTATTTCAACGTACATTTCATAACGTTCTTGAATACAATANAGGGGTCTGAGAGCCCTTAGAAGCCTGAAGACCCTGAGGATGCCGAATATCCTAGGAGAGCTCCTAGCGATGAGGCTCATAAGGACGTCAATGACGGACACTATCACCAGGATGCCGTCCATGATGTTCCAGCCAGAGCTGAAGTAGCTGTCCTTTCCGTACAACAAGCCTTGTGCGATCACCTGGCAGTCAGGAGGGTTTGATTTAACACTACAATTCTGTGTTTTGTTTTAATGATTACTTCTGATTTATAACATATAGTGGATCATTAAAAATATCGAAAAATATCGGAAGGTACAATTTGTCAATCAAAAGGCATTAAGGTTTGTATTCAAAGCCGCCCGAACTCCACAACGACCTTGCTCGAGTTTGCTGCCGAGACGCGTGAGGGCTGGTTATCTTACGTCTGGCCGACGCGACGTCATAGGAATGCGTGCTATAGCGCAGCCGTGTCGGGCTGAACCACCTTACACCTTCACAGCAGTGCACATGTAATGAATGAGCTTTGACTACTGCCAGCAAATTCTTTGCTATTTACAGCGCGATCGCGCGATCTTAAAAAAACATAATAAAACATAATGATGTGCTGTCATTTTAAATCTTTTTCAATGTTATTTATTTTATTTTTCCGGTTCAAGCAAGGACGTGATTAATAAATTCATCATGGCAAAAAATAATTTAGGCTTTGATACCCATTTTTTCAACTGAATAACATATTTTATTTAACTTGTGATAAATAAAGTGAACAAATTATATTAATAGAATACAACTTGGATGTGCATAGACCAATTCAGACCAATAGTTAGCTCGTAACGATAGAGCGACACTGGCATGAAGTGCTTCGTTGTTTGTAGCATGGGTATGGAGAAAGAAAGGGAGGTTGGGGCCCCGCAGTGAGGGTTGTTTGTGGGGATAGATGTGAGGGTTTCACACCCTCATGTCTGACANGCTAATTCGTGTACCATTCTTTTTTCAACGTACATTTCACAACGTTCTCGAATAAAATAAAATTCTATAAAAACGATCGCAACCGACGACATATCAACGAACCTGTCGGTCGACCCCGATGACACTAATTCGCTAAACATTCTTTTTTAAACGCACATTTCATAACGTTCTCGAATACAATGAAATGCTATAAAAGCGAACGCAACCGACGACATATGAACGAACCTGTCGGTTGACTCCGATGACGCTAATTTGCTAAATATTCTTTTTTCAACGTACATTTCATAACGTTCTTGAATACAATAAAATGCTATAAAAACGAACGCAACCGACGACATGTCAACGAACCTGTCGGTCGACCCCGACGGCGTCTAGGCCGGTATACATGATGTTGACCCAGCCGTCCTTAGACGACAGAACGAAGAGCGACATGAGAGCGTGGCCCAGGTTGTCGAAGTTATACTTGCGGTTCACCCACTGGTTCCTCTTGTCCTTTAAACAGTCAGCCTTTGTCTCCACGCCGTCCAAGCCTGGCCCGTCGCAGTAGAAGAAAGCGCCTTTGAACAACTGAAAGTAGGGAAGGGTTGTTAAATTTCAATTTCTGCAGTAAAATTAATTCTATGGTTGTTTTTTATTAGAATAAAGCTACGATACAAGCGTTACTTTTTCTCATTATCGTTGATGCGCAACACGTTTTTTCCATTCCTTCCTTAGCGAAACTATTGAAAATGTGAGAATCTTTTCATTAATAACTTCAATATTTTACATGAAGGCATGCGAGGCGTTAATGAGATTCCTGATCCAAGGTTTAGAAAGTGGCGATAAACATTAATAATTAATACTTACACGAGAGCATGAGTAGATCCTTAATAAACAATATATAAAGATCTTTAATAAATATAAAGGCAACGAGATTGGGATCAATAATAATCAATGTTGACAGTTGATTTGAAATAATTAGAAGAGCGTTTAATCTCACCTGTACGCCTAGAATGCCGAAGATGATGAAGAAGGTACAGCAGATAAGCACGATGTTGCCGATAGGTTGCAGGGAAGACAGCAGAGTTTGTACAACCAATTTTAGCCCCGGTGCGCGGTTGATCACTCTGCGCATGTAGTTACTAGTTAGTGATTGCGATGAGTAATGAAACTCGCTTCAGATGCCGAGAAAAGTGTCGAAAATTTTTTCGATCAAATGCGCTCTGTGGTTTTCGATCAAATTCACTTACTAGATCATATTTTGCCATCTTTTGCTAATTTCCTAATTTATATTTTTAAGCAGAAGTCATTGTTCAATGCAGCTTTCGTTGAATTCTAGAGAGGCATTCTTATTGAAAAAAAATTGCAGCGTTTTTCTCAATACGGTGAATTAGACTTTCTGCAGGATTTGAAAGTTCGAATTTGAGGTTTCTAGGTGAAATTATGTTATAATGTTTTGACGTTTCAAATTAAAGCCATTCATTATCAAGCAAATAAACGTTTGCAACAGTAAAAATATAGATTTGAGAATTAAATTATATTGGAATTACACAAGAAAACCGAGAATGCACTAACGTGAGAGGTCTAAGAGCCCTTAGAAGCCTGAAGACCTTGAGAATGCACTAACCTGAGAGGTCTAAGAGCTCTAAGCAGCCTGAAGACCCTGAAAATGCACTAACGTGAGAGGTCTAAGAGCCCTTAGAAGCCTGAAGACCCTGAGAATGCTCTAACCTGAGAGGTCTAAGAGCCCTTAGAAGCCTGAAGACCCTGAGGATGCACTAACCTGAGGGGTCTGAGAGCTCTAAGTAGCCTGAAGACCCTGAGGATGCCGAATATCCTAGGAGAGCTCCTGGCGATGAGGCTCATAAGGACGTCAATGACGGACACTATCACCAGGATGCCGTCCATGATGTTCCAGCCAGAGCTGAAGTAACTGTCCTTTCCGTACAACAAGCCTTGTGCGATCACCTGGCAGTCAGCAGGGTTTGAATTTAACACTACACTTCTGTGTTTTGTTTTAATGATTATTTTTGATTTATTACATATAGTGGATCATTAAAAATATCGAAAAATATCGGAAGGTACAATTTGTCAATCAAGAGGCATTAATTTATGTTGATTTGAATATCAACGGCGAAGACAAGCCATTTAATTTACATCAATGTCAGGAAGTTGAATTAATAACTCTTAAAGCTTCATTTCACCCACTTTTATCAACATCTCGAGTCCGAAGACGACCGTGAAGACGTCGTTGCAGGTGGACAGGAAGGCTCGCTCCGTCGAGTCCGGTGGAATATTTGGTCTCTCCATGGCCAGCGTTATGCAGTTCAGGCCGATGAAGAATAATACTGTACTGTCGAAGTATTTCTTCGAGACCAAATACTTACACACGCGCCGTATCCTGTCCACGAGAATTACATATATTAGACTCCAGTGTTGTTTCAAAACTTGTGACTACGATTTACTTATAATAAATGAGTACCTGGCTTGCCCAGGGTGTGTAATACAAACAAAATGATTCTGGTGGGTCAGCGAGTCAAATGATTCTAGTGAGTCAGCGAGTCAGTGAGGGTTTGTACGAGTTGTCTGAGTGCCCTGAACAAATGACCGCTATCACCCCGTCATATTCAGCACCAACAAGATGAGCAATGCAGCAACGACAAAAATAACAATATAATTAACTGGCCCATTTTGGATGAAATATCAAATAATTAAAAGTTTAATGTAATTAGCTTAATTGCCCGAAGTATACAAGCATTA
>NW_025941495.1:95025-124948 GCF_000764305.2 Hyalella azteca
GTGACATAGAGCGCATTTTCTCGTCGACGAAAACTTGAGGTCACGGACAGACGGACGGACAGACGGACAGACAGACAGACGGACGGACGGACGGATATGGCGAGCACAATAGTGCATTTTTCCAGAAATGAGAAAATGCGCTAAATAGCGAGTAGCGAATTTTGACCTTAAGGGAAAGATATCACTTAGAAAAATAAATGGGTCATATTATCCATATAGTGATATACTGTCTTGCTCGCAGCACGAGCATTGAGTTACACCCTGCTGCTGAGCCAAACTGGGTCAGGATTACCCACATAATGTCAAAAGCAGCATCGCTATTTTGTGCAAGGCCTTCATCATTTATCAGAGTGAAGGATTATACAGAAAAATGATATGATGCTATAGAGCAAGTAGTGACATACTCTAATATCATAGAGCTGATAAGCCTATTTTACGGGCCAATTTGGGTCAAAATGACCCACAGAGCAGCTAAATATGCACTGAGGTTTTGCCTTAAAAAAGTGAGGCAAATGTGAAATGATTTTGTAGTGATACAAAAAATAAATCGTTTTGAAAAATGTAGGGAACTGAATGCGCTAAGTGTGTCAATGAAAGCATGANAACATTTACATATATTTTGTAACTGTCGGGAAATTGTAAATAAATAGCTGAATGAGCATGAAAAAATTCAGATTGATATTTCATTTACGAGCGGAGTTATAATGTCTATACGTAGTGATAGATTCCCATAGGGATTCAGCCAAGCCTGCCTGAGAGCTCGCGGCTTTCAATCACCACCTTAATTTATGTTGTTTTGAATATCAACGGTGAAGACAAGCCATATAATTTACATCAATGTCAGGAAGTTTAATTAATGACTGTTAAAGCCTCATTTCACCCACTTTTATCAACATCTCGAGTCCAAAGACGACCGTGAAGACGTCGTTGCAGGTGGACAGGAAGGCTCGCTCCGTCGAGTCCGGTGGAATATTCGGTCTCTCCATGGCCAGCGTTATGCAGTTTAGGCCGATGAAGAATAATACTGTGCTGTCAAAGTATTTCTTCGAGACCAAATACTTACATACGCGCCGTATCCTGTCCACAAGAAATTGCAAACATTAGTATCCAGTTTTGGTCTTAAAGCTTGGGACTACGACTCATTTTATATTTAACGAGTACCTGGCTTGCCCAGGGTGTGTAATACAAACAAAATGATTCTGGTGGGTCAGCGAGTTAAGTGATTCTAGCGAGTCAGCAAATCAATGAGGGTGAATAAAGTAGGTAATATTGAACATAGGTAATATTGAACATGTATTATGCATAGATGTTAAGAATGCTAAGAATGCGGCGGCGCGGTTGTTTCGAGACCGTGGGAAAGGTTAGTTTACATTGAACGTTGGCGCTCAGCGCGAGGGACATTCCATTCGAAGGAATGTGGCGTCGGTTCGAGGGAATAGGCTTAAACTGTGCGCGACACTAGCGTATATAAGGACCTTAGAAATTCGCGCCAAGGGTTGTTGGTTCTAAGGAGTTGACCGCCGCGCACGTACGGTCTGCAGTTAGCGGGCGTCACGGCTGCGGCCGTCAGGCAGGCGGTGTTACCGTCTTCGAACATTGACGGTTGACGGTCGCGAGAAAACCAGACTTATCGAAGCAGCCAAGAGTCCGGTGAGCACGTTCAAGATCAAGAATTATCATATACCGGTCATCAATAGTACGGTCACTATTTTCATCAGAAGAAGTGGTACGGTCACAGTCATCTCGACCGCAGTACGACAACGGAGTTGGAGTATTTTCATCGACTATGAAGACGAGCACATCTATTCCAAAGTACGGTCATCATCAACTCTACGGTCAGACCGGCCGTGAGACATCTATATCAACGAGATACGACAGTCATGAAGAAAGAGCAACTGTGAAAGCGGACGCGAGAATACAGCAACGGTACGGCCACTCAACCTACGGCCGCAAAAGTGTGCGTGTACAATACGGTCGTTTACAACGGACGTACGGCTCAACGGAACTGCAATTTATCAAGGGTTTGTACTGTACGAGTTGCCTGAGTGACCTGAACAAATGACCGCTATCACCCCGTCATATTCGACACCAACGAGATGAGCAAAGCAGCAACGATAAAAATAACAAAATCATAAACTGGCCCATTTTGGATGAAATATCAAATAATAAAAAGTTTAATTTAATTAGCTTAATTGCCCGAAGTATACAAGCATTATATCTTTATATGTCCGTTAACTCTGCCCTAAAAAGTTTAATTTAATTCTCTTAATTGCTCCAAGTATACAAGAATCAAATCTTTATATAATGGCTGTTAACTCTAGCCATTATTTCTTCATAACGGCCAGAGTTACATAACTCTGGCAACCAGGCCTTCACACACGATGATCAATGATAGTTACGGGACAAGGAAACGTAGGGTTGAAGAAGGCATGGAAAGCTCATGAGTTCCGACATCCCGTTCAAAGAATGAAGTCAGGTATTCAAGAGCAAAGAAACTGTCAAAAATTCACCAGACCTAATTTTTTGGTTCGTTTTATTTGAATTTGAATTTCTCGTAAATTGGATATTCCTGCAATGAAGCGATGTTATCAAGAATATATGTATGTATCTATCAGTGTAGTATAATATATAGCTGACAAAGATATCTCAAGGTATATAGTCTAGTATATCTTTGGTGAATATATCTTAAGATATATAGTATAGTATATGTCAGGTAAATATGTCTGAAGGTATATAGTATAAATATCTCGAGGTATACAGTATATCTCTGGTAAAAACAGCTCAAAGTGTCTCACCAGTTGGTCTCTGAGAAGATATACAAGGAGTAGTCGACGCGCTCGAGAAAACATCCTTTGGGCTCGAAGTATCCAAATATTTTGTATGTGTAAACTTCGTTGGCAGTTACGCTGGTCGCCTCAGCGTCGGGACTGTCGCTATCGCCGCTGTCCGACTCCTCGAGTTTGATGACGTCACTCAGGTTGTTGGGTCGAAAATCACGTTCGGGGATCGAGCCGTGCACTGACGTCTGTTTCAAAACAAAATTTAAAAAATTATGTTCAGTGAAAAAATGGTTGCGTGAAATTTTTAAACAAATTTCAGAACTACAGACTAGGAGGCGTTTTCTTTGTGTAATTGTTGTTGAACTAGTCCAAAATCTCATTTTGGGATAGCGCACTGAGGTTTTAGTCGAAACTAAAATTAAGTAAATGGAAAATTGGAAAATTTTCCTCATTAGGAGAGATATGAATGGAGTTTTCTTGTGCCACTAGTAAAAGCATGGAAATATCCAACTTGGTATGCCAATGGACATTTATTCGTTAATGTGGAGAACCAAAATTATAGATTTTGCATGCAGTCGTTTACGTTGGACGAAAATAAATTTAAAATATTTAATAAAAATTATATCTTCAGCATGAATTAAATATTCGGTGTTTAATAGATATTGATAAACTTAGAATATTTAGCAGAAAGGCGTAGACAAGCAATGGATATTGAAATGTTTATTGTTTATCTATGGACAAGAATAGAATATTAATCAGAATAGCATAGCCACTAGGCAAAAAAGGCACTAAAATGTTTACGAATGGCTATGGATGAATTTAGACTATCAACTAGAGAAGCATAAACGCAATATAGGTATTGAAGGTTAATGGACAGTAATAAATAATTTTAAATAAATTAAAAAAATGAATAATAACGCACCCGCCCTCTGAGCGAGGGCTGTCTGGACGCCGCTGAGCGGATGCTGGGCTGAGGGCTCAGCGGCGACCGCGGCGACCCGATGCTGTTCTGCTGCGTCAAGATCGCTCGTCTGGGCAGGTAAATGGTAGTGTTTTATTATAAAATAACAAGTTATAACAGAGAACAACTAATAACATGATATTATAAAATAAAAATTTATAACTGGGAACAACTCATAACATCATATTATAGAATAACAATTTATAACAGAGAACAACTACTAATTGGATCATATGATGTCAAACAACTTATAACAAAGAAGAACTCATAAAAAGAACAAATAATAACATTATAAAAATGGGAACACATGCAAGCAATGAACTGACAATGTTCAGCGGACAGACGAACAAAATAGAAGATCACACGGAATAAAGATGTATGAAGCGCTGAATTTCTCGAAATTTTGTTTAATTTTGATAATTTCCCTGAATTCCAATATTCCATTCAAGGTTGTACATGTGCACCGCACGGTATTAGTCAACCATCTTGTTGTTGGGATTTCATAATATTTGAATATAATTATAAACGTTGAAGATTCAACATACCTGATCTGCTGGTTATTGTTAAGGTTGTTGTTGTTATAAGTAACGTTATTGTTGAGTGTTTCTTCCTCCACATGTCTTCCACCATCTTCAGCATCACGCTCGCCGTTACCAACAGCCGTTCTCTCTCCAGAAACCGTTACCTTGACGATAGCTCCTGACGTAACTGACGTAGTGACGGCCAGTGCTGACGCCGACGTCGGTTTCGACGCTGACAGACGTCGGGATTGTCGGAAAGACGATGTGGGCGATAACGACGTAGAAGTAGGATGGTTATGGCGGTGATGGTGGGGTTGGTGGTGGTGATTGTGGTAGATGTTGTGGTAGTTTGGGGAGTTGTTTGGGGGATACGAGTGGACGTGGTGATGGTGATGGTGATGGTGGGAGGTTGGGGTGGACGAAGATGTGGGACAGGAAAGCGACGCTGCGTTTTGTCTCTTCCGGCTTCTCGATGACGTGCGGTGGAAAGAACGTCGAGACGAGGAACGCTCGCCGCTGTGGCTGCGTTCACGGTAACTGAGAACGTTTTGATGAGTTATACGCAAATTTTACTGCGTAATTTTGACATTAAATGGGACAAGCATTATTTAGAAATACGATCTAGGTGCTTCCTAACAAACTTTAATGGGGTTTCTCCTGGAATTGTTTCGAAACTCTATAGCCCTAATTGTATCATATGATGTCGATATTCATAGAGCTTTTAACCCAAAAATTTTCGAGAAATTTTTAATTTTTTTTACGATTATTAATATGATAGGAAAATAAGATAATTATCAAAGAATTTACGTGCAAATACAGATTTAAGAATAAAACCTGTTAATAGAAAAGCGATGTAAATATAACAGAACTCAGGCTAGATATTTTTAGAAAAAATATCTAAAGCTTAATTCTTGAAAATAAATGGACAATAATTAGCTTATTGGGCTCACCAGAGGGATGGGCTGAGGGAGTAGCGCCGAGGGAGGTCATGGGGAGAGAGGGAGTCTCGCCCTCGGGTGTGTCGGGAGCGGTGGGATGCATTGCTTCTTACTGATGAGGAGCGCAGTAAACCCTGTGGGAGGGGTGACTCGGGTAGTCAGTCAGCGTTTAATTTTGTTAGACTGCATATAATTTATAACGTTAAAGCTGTACATGGTAGTCGTCTGTGTTTAACCTTGTTAGACCGATTATAATTTTACACCGCTAAAACTGTAAATGGGTAGTCAGTTTGCGTTTAATTTTGTTGGACTGCTTATAATTTTACAACGTTAAAACAGTACATGGAAGATCAGTTTGATTTTAAAATGTCTTAGACAGCTTATAATTTTACAACGGTATAATCTTACCAAGTGCAAAGACAGATGTTCTAGAACAGTTTGTCAAGAGTTAAAGAAAATAAGGTAAGCGCACAAGACAGGGACTGCACTATCGCCACGTGTAGTTAGACCGCTACGTGTAGTTAGGCCGCCACGTGCAGTTAGGCCACTACGTGTAGTTAGGCCGCCACGTGTAGTTAGGCCGCTACGTGTAGTTCGGCCGCTACGTGTAGTTCGGCCACTACGTGTAGTTAGGCCACTACGTGTAGTTAGGCCGCCACGTGTAGTTAGGCCGTTACGTGTAGTTAGGCCGCTACGTGTAGTTAGGCCGCTACGTGTAGTTAGGCCACTACGTGTAGTTAAGCCACTACGTGTAGTTAGGCCGCAACGTGTACTTAGGCCGCAACGTGTACTTAGGCCGCTACATGTATAATCCGTTCGGGTAAAAGTTTGGGTTTAGAACGGACAATGCATATGAAGCCTACCTAATGAAATGCTTATATTTTCATCTAGTATTTCGAGCAATTATTGGGACTTTCAATAAAAACGAATGCTGATAATCAGCTTTTAGTCTACGGAGAATTGTTTGCAACTGTGTATTAATATAATAGAATATGTAGGAAAGTTAGTGAGCAGGGCCAAAATATTTCACCGCGTCATGGAGTTGTTTATAATTTATGTTACATCCTAACATATTTAATGATATTTAGTATAATCTATGAAGCAAAAATTTATTTTTAATTGTCAGTGTAGCTAATTTCATGAAACTTTTCTACTTTTGTCATATTCCACGCGGTGATCTGAACATCACAAATAGCGCCTTAAAATAGTTACTAAAATTGTTTAGAATTTATGAAATTATTAGCTAATTTTAACTGTAATGAAACTTTGTAAAAAATTCTAATTTTGCTGCATTCTATACGGTGTGACTTGTGTTGCACCGCAAATTATTTATTGATATTGTCTAGAATTTGTGAAGCAACAATTAAACTTTATTAGTGATGAAGCGTATTTCAGTACATACTCTAAGAAAATTATACTCCACGCGGTGACCTAAGTGTCACCCATGAGACACCCAAACTATTTACTGTCATTCTTTATAATATATGAAATAAAAAGCTATTTTTTCTGGCAATGAAATTGATTTATGAAATTTCCTGTTATTATAATTTTATTGTATTATTATTGCATATTATTGTATTATTATTGCATTATTATTGTATTATTATTGCATTATTATTGTATTATTATTGCATATTTTAATAATAATATTGTATATTATTGCATATTATTGTATTATTATTGCATATTTTAATAATAATATTGTATAATTCTTTATAATATATGAAATAAAAAGCTATTTTTTCTGGCAATGAAATTGATTTATGAAATTTCCTGTTATTATAATTTTATTGTATTATTATTATTGCATATTATTGTACTATTATATTATTATTGCATATTATTGTATATTATTGCATTATTATTGTATATTATTGCATTATTATTGTATATTATTGTATTATTATTGCATATTATTGTATTATTATTGCATATTATTGTATTATTATTGCATTATTATTGTATCATTAATGTGTATTATTGTATTATTATAATATTGCATGCAGCGACCTGCGCGTGGGCAGGAGGCAGGAGGTGCGGGCTGAGGCGGTTGTTGAGGTCGCGGCTGCCGGAGTCCAGCGACGTGTGCGGCGAACCCTGCACATGAGGGAGACTTCAGGACAATGTTAACATTTGGGTCAAGTTGGTAATAGTGGTAACAAGTTCAGTTGGTAATAGAAAGTAGTAACAAGTTCAGTTGGTAATAGGAAGTGGTAACAAGTTCAGTTGGTAAAAGAGACCAGTAACAAGTTCAGTTGGTAATAGGGACCAGTAACAAGTTCAGTTGGTAATAGAAAGTGGTAACAAGTTCAGTTGGTAATAGAAAGTGGTAACAAGTTCAGTTGGTAATAGGAAGTGGTAACAAGTTCAGTTGGTAATAGTGGTAACAAGTTCAGTTGGTAATAGTGGTAATAAGTTCAGTTGGTAATAGGGAGTGGTAACAAGTTCAGATGGTAATAGGGACCAGTAACAAGTTCAGTTGGTAATAAGGACCATTAAAAAGTTCAGTTGGTAATAGTGGTAACAAGTTCAGTTGGTAATAGGGAGTGGTAACAAGTTCAGTTGGTAATAGGGACCAGTAACAAGTTCAGTTGGTAATAAGGACCATTAACAAGTTCAGTTGGTAATAGGAACCAGTAACAAGTTCAGTTGGCAATAGGAAGTGATAACAAGTTCAGTTCGTAATAGGAAATGGTAACAAGTTCAGTTGGTAATAGGAAGTGGTAACAAGTTCAGTTGGTAATAGTGGTAACAAGTTCAGTTGGTAATAGTGGTAACAAGTTCAGTTGGTAATAGTGGTAACANTATTAAGTTCAGTTGGTAATAGGAACCAGTAACAAGTTCAGTTGGTAACGATGTTGAACTAAACAACATCAACCCAAGTTGTAACTTTTACTATATTTCACCTCTCTGTTTATTAGTGATGAGTATAACCACCAGACCTTTAGTGATTTTTAGAATAAATAAATGGAAGGGAAGAGGCAGACCAGTGTGAATACCATTAAGTTTGCGTATATTATCCTTGTCCATAGTAAATTATGCGTGGTCTCATTAATTGAGGGAGGCTATATTTGATTTTAATTTAATAATATCTTTAATTAATTGAAATTGATAAACTTCGTACAGCATTCAAGCCCGCATGATTAAATTACGTGGATTAAACAACGTAAGTTACTTAAATATTGGGCGTGGTTCCCGTAAATTTTTTCACAAGGACATGCAGGGAAAAATTATTTTATTTGTAATAAATAATTCTGTAAATAAATTATGTCTTATATAGGCATTATCATAAGAGCTGATGCATGTTAATGAAATAAATTTTTGATAAGGATTTCAAATAATTTTTTTATTTTCTGCATTTCCAAATTAAGAGACTGTAAAAATAAACTTTCAGCCTGAATAATTTTCATAACCTGAATACTTCCGTTCAAGTGCTAAAAAATGTTAGACGCCAAATCAAAAAATTTCAATTTTAAAATAAAAAATTTCTACAAAAAGAAAAAACTATTCGAGAGATTCCAAAAGGCACAAATACGCGAGAGGTAAAATTGTTCACTTTTCGGACATCATCTCTAGGTGAAGATTTAATAGAAAATCAGCGGACAAATCTCAAGGTAGCGAATATGAAGAAACAAATGGCCACAAAAATACACCGGTACGGTACTAATCAATGATGTTATTTTAATCGTTACACGACATATAGTGACTTGTGCTCTTATAAGTTACATTATATATATTGTTCCCTGTCTTCACAAGCGTTGTCACGAAAATAGTAAACTGTACTCTTAAGAACAACAAGCAATATAGTGAACTGTACTCATAAGAATAACAAGCAATATAGTGAACTGTACTCTTAAAAATGACAAGCAATATAGTGAACTGTACTCATATGAATAACAAGCAATATTGTGAACTGTACTCCTAAGAATAATAAGCAATATAGTGAACTGTACTCTCAAGAATGACAAGCTATATAAAGAATTGTACTCTCAAGAATGACAAGCAATATAGTGAACTGTACTCTTAAGAATGACAAGCAATATAGTGAACTGTAGTCTTAAGAATGACAAGCAATATAGTGAACTGTACTCTTAAGAATGACAAGCAATATAGTGAACTGTAGTCTTAAGAATGACAAGCAATATAGTGAACTATACGCTTAAGAATGGCAAGCAATATAGTGAACTGAACTCGTAAGAACAACAAGCAGTATAGTGAACTGTACTCTTAAGAACAACAAGCAATATAGTGAACTGTATTCTTAAGAATGACAAGCAATATAGTGAACTGTACTCTTAAGAATGTCAAGCAATATAGTGAACTGTACTCTTAAGAATGATAAGCAATATAGTGAACTGTACTCTTAAGAATGATAAGCAATATAGTGAACTGTACTCTTAAGAATGACAAGCAATATAGTGAACTGTACTCCTAAGAATGACAAGCAATATAGTGAACTGTACTCAGGTGTGGGTGATGAGCGGACGTGGCATCTGCACCGGCGGTGGCAGCGCAACGCATTCTGGTGGTGACGCCGCCAGCTGTGATGGCAGCTGCAGCAATATAGTGAACTGTACTCTCAAGAATGACAAGCAATATAGTGAACTGTACTCTCAAGAATGACAAGCAATATAGTGACCTGCGGCGTTGCGATGGTGTGGGTGATGAGCGGACGTGGCATCTGCACCGGCGGTGGCAGCGCAACGCATTCTGGTGGTGACGCCGCCAGCTGTGATGGCAGCTGCAGCAGCTGGTGCTCTGCACGGATGGCAGGTGGCAAGCAATAAAATATAACTCAGTACTCCCTGCAGTGAGTGACAGAGAGTGCATTTTCTCGTCGACATAAACGTGAAGTCACGGACGGACAGACAGACGGACGGACAGACAAACAGACGGACAGACAGACGGACAGACGGACAGACAGACAGACAGACAGACGGACGGATATGGCGAGCACAATATAGTGCATTTTTCCAGAAATGAGAAAATGCGCTAAAAAGCGCGTGGCAAATTGTGACCTTAAGGGAAAGTTATCACTTAGAAAAATAAATGGGTCATAATATCCATAAAGTGATATACTGTCTTGCTCGCAGCACGAGCATTGAGTTACACCCTGTTACTGGGCCAAACTGGGTCAGGATTACCCACATAGTGTCAAAAGCAGCATCGGTATTTGTGCAAGGTCTTTATCATTTATCCGAGTGAAGGAATTTACGGGCCAATTTGGGTCATGACCCACAGAGCAGCTAATTCTACACGGATGTTTTGCCTTAAAAAAAGTGAGGCAAATGTGAAATGATTTTGTAGTGATGTAAAAAATAAATCGTTTGAAAAATGTAGGGAACTGAATGCGCTAAGTATGTCAATGAGAGCATGAGTTTTGCCTTAAAAAAAGTGACGCAAATGTGAAGTGATTTTGTGGTGATGTAAAAGATAAATCTATTTGAAAAATATAGGGAACTGAATACGCTAAGTGTGTCAATGAAAGCATGAAAGCATGAAAGTTATCGCGGTATGTGAATGAAAAATCAGCAGCAAACAATTCGATAACGATTGGCTATATAAGGTTGAAAAAACGCGGTAAATATGAGGTTAGAGAGAAAAACCAGCGCGAAGAGTCACTGAGAACTTTTTAAAATTCCAGCGAACTTTCGTCCAATTCAAGATACACACAACAACGTCCACAAACTTTCCTCTTCTATTCGACAGACGGAAGTTTTTCAATTATGTTGATTGTAGCTGTTAAAGGAGAAACTTGACGTCTTATCTCACCGAACAAATGACGTTTTCTCTCTGAAATAAGATCAGGGCTTCTTGCGCTTTGGTTGAGGACTATTCTTATAGCACAAGCTTTTACAATGACAGAAATAGGAACTGCCTTCAGATGTTGCGACTCGCGTCAATATTGCACCAAATTGTATTATCGCAACAACAAACGTTCACCATATGTCCATCATAATATGATCATATTATAGTGTAATTCATCATAAGGTCACGAATTAAGTCGCTAGAATGTAAGTTTATGATGTAGATGACGCGACTATTGGAGATTGTTTTAGTCATTTAGTGACAAGAATTAGCAAATTTCTCGATGGTTGTCACTGCAACGAGAATTACTAATACAAGAAAAGTCCATAAATGAACAAGAAATATGAATATACATATCGCCAATGAAAGGAAGTGAAGATAACTTTCTTTACGGAATATAAGGGAAGTGATGAAAGAGAGATAAAACATGATTAAATTATTTCAAGCCAATAGCGTCAACTCTTTGATTATTCGCTATGGCACGATAGCTGCTTGTAAGGAAGGAAGTTGCTGGCTCATTTCACGTCATTGCACGAGAGCTAAAAAAAGCAAGACGGTTCCAGAATTTAGTTCATTTTTTTAGAAAAATAATTTTCGCAGCAATTCTTTACTGATATCCCAGTTGGGACTGCTGGGAACCATTCACAAAATTGTACTTTTCCATTAAACATGGAGATGGAGCAGACACCATGAAATAATGATGTCTGTTAACTGTTGCAAATGAGTTAAGAGGAGGTACAGCAAAATTTGGTTCATCTTCCTTCTTGCTACGCCCGATCTTTTATAAAGCTTGCACAATCTACACCTCCAATCTCGCCAAATATTGGATCAATCGTATGTTCGTGCCTGACTACTATGAAATTCTTGGTAAATTGAGATTTAAACAATCAAATGATCTTAATGCAGCTTACCTTTTTCTATATTGCACTTGGTCTCCGGCGCAGCGCCGCCGAGTATCAATTTTTGGCGCAATTGATTTTCTTTGACGCGCTCCTGATTAGTTTTGAGTTGCCGGCGCTCCTCGTCGCTCTCCAGGCTGGCGGTTGACAGCTTCTTTTCCTCCTGCACAAAACGCGCTTGGTAGAACGCAAGAAACACTTCCTTCCACACACAAATATGCGTGCATTAATCTAAGTAATGGCCGTAAATTATAGTGTAACAATAGAATTAATGGTAGTATATTTACTATTTAAATACCAACACACTCATAGGAAGAGCTCAAACCCTTACTTCCAACTGAAAAATTATTAATGTACTAATAAAATTAACGCTCGCTTGGCAAAATGTTTCATATCTATGCACCAATATTTTTCCAGCTTTAATTTTACATGAATATCGGGGGAAAGTTTTCTGGACAACGAATATGAACCTGTCTACTAAGGCAACGTGAAAATAGTGTTTTTCTTTATACATCAGACGAGCGTACGAATGCTAAACAAGATACCGCTACATTAATACGATGATTTAATGATTCTGATTTTGCATCAAAGAAACCAGTTATAATAGTCCTACATCATTAAAGTGAAAGGGAGTCCAAAAATATGGCGTCGCAAGAACTTTATTTTAGATTAAAGCGTTTGTGCTCCGTCGCTAAGCACTAAACAATGGAACTCTAAACAATAGACCTTTGAGGCACGCAAGAGGCTAGGCCGAGCCCTCACTAACATTTAATATAAAAGTCTTTAGCCGATAACTTGCTGATGAATGTCCATGAAATCTAGAATATATCTTGTCAATAATAGTCTGAAGGTGCTGACAATACAAGAGCTTAAATGTTCATAATGTTGATGCCTTACCTCAAATATTGCTAGAGCAACATAAGATGAAAATTATCTTATTCAACGACGCTCTCGTCTATGATGGATAATGCAAAGGAATTAGGTCAACCTAATTTATGGAAGTAAGATCTTCAATGTTGGAAGTTGTAATCTGCAAAATGTTATTGCGATCATAATAATATGATCTTATCTATTCGACGAGATCGACACCATTAAAAAATCTATGAAATTTTTACAGCGAAAAATGAAATTTGTGCATTTCGACAATTGGCGCTTATTGCTACAATAAATTCGTAGTTATTAGTAAATGGTAGAAATAGTTAGACTCTCAAAACAGTACAACAATTTTATGTTCTCAAACGAAGAGGCCACCTTAAAATAAGGAGAAGATACCGTAATTGCTGCACTGAACATATAGGAAATTCCCCCGAATATTGGTGGCAGTAATAAGAAGTAAAATGAATACTGAAACATTCATGATGTATCTTATAAAATTCATCAAAAGCTCCTAGGTTATTTACAAAATTATATTCCTAATAAAAGTAAACAAATCGTAGTACCGTATATAAAATTTCTAATAAAATTCGAATTCCGAAATTAAATTCTATCTTCAGGAAAATTTACCGGGCTCAAATTCCATAAATTCCATCAATGTAAATTTCTTACCCGCATCAGTAAATATTTTGGAAGATAAAAAAATACATAAATAAATACAGTGATGCCATTGTTACACCAGACACGTTTCAATTAACTCTTGAAGAAACAGCAACGAATGCGAAGACAACATTCATAGGAAATACTTTCGTGCATTGCCATCACATGCAAGCCTCCAATTTAGCGATGCACATTTGCATGGAAGACGAGAATAATTCCCGAGTGAGACTGAAATTAGGAAAGGAGAACAAAGGAATAAACGAAGAAGATTAAGCAATGGAGAAGAAATGAGAAAATGAGAGATAGAAACAATCGAGCAAATGGGAAAAAACTGTAAACAAGATGGAAAAATTCATTTGAGACGATGGGAGTCGTATGCATGCTAGCCTCTATTGACGTACTTATTTAATAAAGTAAGCTGCATTAATTTAAATAGTGGGAAACTAGATATTACTAAACTATACTCAAATACACGAATAACTTATTTACACGACAACCGAAGCTTCTTAGAAGCCAAGTCAATAAATTTAGACATGAAGAGTTAGAAAATACCTAAGCTACATGCAGCAGTTATGTAGCTTGGAAATAGAAAAAAAAACACTAACAAAATTCAGATCCTGGACCGACTCCGAACAGGTGCCGCCCAAGACTCGGAGATCACGTAAATTAGCCGCTCATAGCCTTTTCGACTCAGAGTTTGAAGGTCAGCCTTTAGGCAGCTTGGAATCTCGGTACGACTCGGCTCGGTCAATCTTTCTCGTACTCCCAGGCGATAATAAAGTCGGAAGGAGATTCTTACCACTTATCGCTCGGGTGACCAAGGATAGCTCGAGTGTATAGGATAGCTCGATAGCCGACCCAGGATAACTCGAGTGTAGCGACTCTTGGACAGAAGCCTATAGGCGGTGCCCGAATTTTGTTTGAGAAGGTAAAGTAAGTTTGCGCTATCTGTGACAGCGACGCAAAATAAATACAGTGATGCCATTGTTACACCAGACACGTTTCAATTAACTCTTGAAGAAACAGCAACGAATGCGAAGACAACATTCATAGGAAATACTTTCGTGCATTTTCATCACATGCAAGCCTCCAATTTAGCGATGCACATTTGCATGGAAGACGAGAATAATTCCTGAGTGAGACTGAAATTAGGAAAGGAGAACAAAGGAATAAACGAAGAAGATTAAGCAATGGAGAAGAAATGAGAAAATGAGAGATAGAAACAATCGAGCAAATGGGAAAAAACTGTAAACAAGATGGAAAAATTCATTTGAGACGATGGGAGTCGTATGCATGCTAGCCTCTATTGACGTACTTATTTAATAAAGTAAGCTGCATTAATTTAAATAGTGGGAAACTAGATATTACTAAACTATACTCAAATACACGAATAACTTATTTACACGACAACCGAAGCTTCTTAGAAGCCAAGTCAATAAATTTAGACATGAAGAGTTAGAAAATACCTAAGCTACATGCAGCAGTTATGTAGCTTGGAAATAGAAAAAAAAACACTAACAAAATTCAGATCCTGGACCGACTCCGAACAGGTGCCGCCCAAGACTCGGAGATCACGTAAATTAGCCGCTCATAGCCTTTTCGACTCAGAGTTTGAAGGTCAGCCTTTAGGCAGCTTGGAATCTCGGTACGACTCGGCTCGGTCAATCTTTCTCGTACTCCCAGGCGATAATAAAGTCGGAAGGAGATTCTTACCACTTATCGCTCGGGTGACCAAGGATAGCTCGAGTGTATAGGATAGCTCGATAGCCGACCCAGGATAACTCGAGTGTAGCGACTCTTGGACAGAAGCCTATAGGCGGTGCCCGAATTTTGTTTGAGAAGGTAAAGTAAGTTTGCGCTATCTGTGACAGCGATGTATGAGAGATTTCTATTGAACCGTGAAATATTAAGACACTTGAAAAGTGGCTAAGAAATGATTAGCCTTGTTGATGAATGTCGAAAAAATTACCGATATCTGTAGGGATTTCAAAACATTATTGAAAGCATAACTTTTTTTTAGGATTCATTCACGTTTTATTCCAACTTTAAACTTGGTCGTACCAATTTTTTTCTGAAATTTTTGATATTAATGAAACCTTGCAATTTAATTATCTTTCCTACTTCACTTCAGATGACTGAATCTAAAAACAGAAAAAGCACAGAAAATATAAATTAACACAAATCAGTCAAGAAAATTGACACTAGGACCATAAGTACAACAATAAGAACAAAGATAAAAGTGCAGGCATTAAAATAAGTTCTTCTTCGGTTATGACTTCATCAGTAGAAACGATGCGATGTTGAGCGCTTTGGTCGCCAGGGGCTGTCTGAGGTCACATACATATTCCACGAATAAGTGATAAAATCAGGATCGGCGCAAATAAGTCTTCATTCACAAATATAAAAAATTGAGTTTAAATTGAACTCAAATTGGTAAATGAATATTTTTAGCACAACGCTATAGTCATTTTGCTTTCATGTCATGTCTTCATTCACGAATATAAAAAATTGAGTTTCAATTGAACTCAAGTTGGTAAATGAATATTTTTAGCACAACGCTATAGTAATTTTGCTTTCATGTCATTTCCAAGTAGATTGATAAATTCCCTGAGGAATATAAGTTAAAGTAAATCAACAGATAAATTTCGAGTTAATTTTACGGATGAAAATTTTATTCAAGAAGAAAAATAGTGGGATCGTTCACTCTGATTCTTTTTAAGCAGTTTGTCACCAGATAGTCATTGGTGTAATTGACCAATAACAATGAATCTCTTACACGGAGTCAGAAAATGTGTAAATAATTATTTCTTTGTTCATTTTTCAAGCTCAAATCTTCGAGATTGGTATTTTATATAGCAACATGTAAAAAAGCCATACCACCTAAGTTAATCTCCCGGGTATGGGCAATTCTTCGACCGGTTTTGCATGTGGGAAGTTGCCGTGTTCGTAATGTCCAGTTGTGGTAAAGACATACAACAAAACACGTACAAAAGGAAAGATTTGCAATTACCACGGGAGCCATAGCACAAATTCAATACATGAATAGACGAATACTGTTATATGGACTAATATATGAACATTGTTATATGGGTTTAAATCTGTACAATTGTTATATGGGTTAATAATTACACATTGTTATATGGGTTAAGTATCGCTACAGATTGCGAGAAAGCAAGGAAATAAAATGGTCATTATAGGTTCGGGAGCAACATGAATGAGACGTCATTTCAAGACACAGAAGTTATGTAGTCAAACAATAACAAATGAAAAATTCCTTGCATGAGGAAACTTAACTCTAAAATGTCTTTACAATACGATACTATTCATATGCTATTATAGTAATATGCTGATTAATGAAGTTGACATTATCAACAATTAAAATCAATTGATATATCCGTAAGCTGAAGGTGGTCGAGTGTTTATGATATTCAGGTTTGGAGCTGTAAGTTGGGGGTTCAAAACCGGCTGCGAATTGTGAAATTTCTAGTTAAAATTATAAGGTGGCGAGGAAATTAAGACTGGGCGCCAGACCAAATTGGCCAAACTAAAGTTGATCCTTCAATATAATATTATATTATGTATTATAACGAGCTCAGATATTACACTGGAGAGAACTGTATTTAAACTCAGTGAGTGTGCTTGACTCTACTTTATGCAATAATCAATATTAATAATAATTCTGCAATACAGAGTGGTATTGAAGTGGCAAAAACTTCACGTCCTAAAATGCTGGGTTTCTGAACGTTAGGATGCAAAAGAGATTTCTCGCGACATGGTCTCTGATTGGTTCATTGAAATTGTCGAACGGCATCATTGAAAAAATCCGCTTCAACTTTTCCCTTGATTTAGAATAAATATTTATAGACATTCGTTCAAAAGGTGCATAATAGAAATATATTTCACAGGACAAATACATTCTCACAGAGAGTAGGTACAGAAGCAGCCACTACCAATCAACAACGTCTAACACAATCACGTCTGCAATAAGCTCCATATAATAAGTGTAAGGATTAATCAAAGCTACTGATGGAAAGGCCCATATACTTGGTCGGTCTCAAGCTGTTTTTTCAACGAAAATTAATCAAATACAGTGAACAAAAATTAGTAACGACAAACAAAATACATATTTTTGGTATTTTTTATAACGATGATAGTGAATAATAAAGTTTCATTATTAGTTTTTGAGCGTATTGAGGGTTTTTTGCAAAGCTAAATTTAATGAATTGAAGACTTAATTATTGAGTTTAGATCAGCTTGCATCGACCAAGGCATGACACAAAGACGGTAATTACAGGAGACTGAAAAATGTGAGCAGGAAAATGAGAATATTCGGCTTTATATTGATTCAATACAGATATTCTTGCCAGCCAAATATTCGGGAATAACAGTAAAGCCAATGATATGAATGTAGATAATTTGTTTTTCTTTGCTGAATTTACTGTAAAATAAAAAAAAAACAGAGAAGCAAAATTTTTTATTTAGTTTGCAACTTGTTCAAATCCATTCTATTTCTGCGCAATTTTAAACATGCTATTGAATTTTGAATGGAATATATTAAAATTTCATGTAGAAGTTATATGCAAAATAAATTCAATGCATTTTGAATTTATTTTTTTGGTGACACAATTTCCTAATTTTCACTCTTCAGGCACCGAAATCAAGCCCTGAGCTCAGCTGTTAGCTCGAACAGGGAACTCACAAGTAGATGAGATTGACTACGATCATTTTCCTTTGCTCACTTCAAACGTACAACAGGTATTACAAACGTCAAGGATACACAGACACGACGACATACAAGAGGAGATGTATGTAAAATGTATAACCTGTTCGATCGCAATGTTAGCAACGAGCGGCGCTTCGATTTTAGCCACATCCTTGATGGGATTTTGGTCACTGGAGGAGGACCTCTTCTTCTTGGTCTTGGGGGCGACCGGTGGGTTCACAACATTTGCTGGGGAGCTTTGGTCATTTTCTGGCGCTGCTTGCACTTCTGTTTGTTCCTGCTGGAGTTGCAACTGCTGTTGCTGTTCCAGACGCTCCTGCTCTTTTTGCAAGCGTCTTAATCGTCTCTCTTCTTTCTTCTGGTCCCTTTCGGCGCGCTCGTGTCTCTGATTGGTTCAGAGGTTTGGTAAAGCATGGATAATTTACCTCGCCCATTCATCAATATCCATGTTTCTCAATTGCCATCTGGGCTAAGACAACTTCGAGCTCAGCTATTACCTATTAGTGCACCTTATGTAAATAAGTTTCATTGTGAAATAAATCGAATTGGCATTTGGCGTTCATAGCACCTAAACTCAGACGTAATTAGCTGCATACGTAATGTGATAGTTTCATTCTTTAATAGAACATATTTTGTGTTCTGATGAACTCAAATTAACTGGTCAAGAAAACGTCAACAAAATACACTACCGTTTCTATATTGTTAATAGTAAACTGCTCAAGCACAGATCATGCACAAGTCATTTCTTCGTCATCGCAACTTTGAAAATAGTTTGAAAATCAATTGCATGAACTACCCCATTTGAAGGTGCTATAAGTGCCCTAGATTCAATGGAAATTGCAAGTAAATGTCAATTTTGTTCTGAGCGATACTAGTTATACATGATTTACGCTAAATAATAATTAGGTTAAATTCTCTCAGTATTTACGTCAAATACCGCCACGTTGCGCCTAAAATTTAGGAATAGGATATAAGAAAATAAGTCGAACATAATCAACTGGAATGCCATAGCAAGTAGAACAGTATTAGTTTAAGGCATTTAGGAAGGAGTTTTGTGTAATTTTAAAGGTGATAGTGATACGAGTTTGAAATTTTGAGGTTATTTTACATTTCGCCAAGTATCAAAGATATTAGAGTGCAGATATTATACCTAACAGACGATGCATTTAAAAGTAAATACATTTGCAATATGACAATAAAGTAGAGCTTTGTTTCCAGGCCATCAAACCGAACGTAATTTCGTATATTATTTAGAAATATAAATCAAAGTTCTCAACGCTTGTATTAAAGTATATCTTTATGTACATTAGTTTTTCGTTATAGTTAAATAACTTAATGCGGAAGTATATACGCTGAAGCATTACACTAGACTCTCTGCAAGGCTAAATCAAAGATACCCTGGAATAATTTTGCATATAATCTATTACCAATCTTTCGTATATAATAAATGGCTAAAGCCAAAAATGAAATCTACAAAAATAAATAAATAAATAAATGCCATGCATTGTACGCAACTAAAATGTTTGTTTGAACTGCCTCAGGCCTTCGCTAGTTTTATTTCGAATGCAAAATGAAATGTAGCTCCAGCAACTACAGCCATCTATTGCACCAAAAGTCATTCCTGGACAACAGCGTCGCGCGATCCTTCATTTTCAGAACAAAAGCAAAGCCTTCTACTGCTGTGACGTAAAGCTCTTTGCTTCAGCCTGTGACTTAATGAGAAATTATAACATATATAATATATATCCTTGGCTTTTTAAATGAACGACGTATTGCATGGAAATGATCTTTTCCAATGAATACTCTGGACGGATACATCACTCCTAAAGATTATACTAAAGAATGAAAATATAATATTGCACATAACCGACTACCGAGCGTCTTCTTAGTACAATTGGTGCAGTTATTCTACTGTAACTGTACTGTTGCACAGTAGGCGCAGTCAGGCTACAGTTACTGTACTGTTGTACAGTAGGTGCAGTCAAGCTACTGTTACTGTACTGTTGTGCAGTCAGGCTACTGTTACTGTACTGTTGTGCAGTCAGGCTACTGTTACTGTACTGTTGTACAGTAGGCGCAGTCAGGCTACAGTTACTGTACTGTTGTACAGTAGGCGCAGTCAGGTTACAGTTCTCTCTCAGATCATTAATCTAAAGACCGCCTGATGGCATGCCGTTTTTTTACATATTTGCGTTGGAAACAGGACATTTCTGCACAAATTTGTGCGCTTCTTTGCTTTGTAAGTGCAAAATTCATAGGATTTTAGATAGGCTATTTACTGGACGCTGGAAAGGATGCGATTTTCACATTATATATTTTTAATTATTTGCAATGAATTAAATAAATGGCGAGATAAAATCATGTTGCTGCCGTTTCCTGAAAAACTTTGAAGAAGTAATTTGAAAGCCGAATGAAAACTTTTACTCTACAATAATGCATGCTGTCTTTGATGAATAAAAATTGTCTATAAAATTGCAGTATGACATTTGAGCCTCACTATTCTATTTCAAAGTGACTAGAAGGGAATTTAAATAAGTTCTCCCTTTTACACGCGCGTGTAGGCAGTGGAAGTTATCAGTAATAATTCGGCAGTATCATTAATGAGAATTGAAATATAACTCCTATTGAATTGACTCGCTCCAATTTGTGTTAATTCGTCAGTAAATTAATGGAACGGAACAACTGATGTGATCCTAAATGATATTTTACATAATTTTAACAAGAACTCAACATTTTTTTAATGATTTCAAAGGCATTTACATGTCAATGCAGTAGAAGGCTTCGACACACGTACGCTAGCATACAAGCAAACTTGCAGTCAGGAAATACGCCGAGTTAATGACCCAAAGACCCCACCACGTAAACACCTACCAATTGACATAATAAAAAAAACATATAAGCAATTAAATTTTAAAATGTATTGATAATTTTTACTTTAATTTTAAGAAACTTTTATAGAAAACTTTTAATTTTGTTAATGTTGAACTTTGAACATGTTTTCATGTTATGGATTATAGCGCTGTGAGAGAATTTTCTAATTGAAAAAGATTCGACAAAGCTCTTAGGCAATGGAAGAGCCCTGCTTCCCCATGAACAGTTCATTCAAAAAAACTTCAAAAATTCGAATTACGAAGAACTTTTGATGCTGAAATAAAATATTTGAGTTGAGTTGGTGGGGTCACTGCGTTGGGCGATGCGAGTCAGATATGCGAAAACTGTAGGGGCGTTGTAAGACTGCCGCTTGATTAGGCAAATTTTTAGAAAAATCAAGTTTAAACGTAACCTGGTTATGAAATTTATTTCTTATAATAAAAGAAATTAATTCCACACTATTGAACGTTATCATGATAAAAATGTTCGCGTATCTGGCGTCTGATCAATACAGGGGTTGGTCCTGTCGCGAGTAACGCGCTTATAATGATAATCACATTTAAATTACAATTGTATTTTAAACGGCAGGCCGGACGCACCAATAGCCTAAGTGAAATACGAATGTAATGCCCATCATACATTCATGGTTGTCGTATGTATTATGTACGTCGTCAAAAACACGAGACGATTAAATACAAAAGAGGTCCAAACTTTTCTAATTTATGCGTCAATACTTTTTTTTGTAAAAGCAAAGTTAAATTTACACATTTCTTCAATAGCTTATTCCAACTTGTTTTGGTGTTGCGTTCTGCAAGTACCCAACTAAGACAGAAGTAAAACATAAAATGAAAATAATTGCGATAAAAGACAAAACATTAAATTGATGCTGCAGAGAAGTAGACTTAAAACGCATAATGATAACAAAAGATAGTGACTGATTTTGAGATAACAAACAGAGTTAAAATCTTTCAGTTGAGGTAGAATTTTCACCACTCAATTTATTTAAAAGCATTTACGAAATATCAATATACATAAGAAAATTATAATTTTCCCTAATCACCTTTCAATTTTTCGAAACTGTGGATGTAGGAAAAAATTATCGCCGGTTACCATGAATGTAAGTGCGACCGGTTACCATGAATGTAAGTAAGACCGGTTACCATGAATGTAAGTAAGACCGGTTACCATGAATGTAAGTACGATCAGAAATTCAGTTAAATATTTCGATACGCTTCCAAAATGCTCCTAAAAATGGACGAAATCCGCGACAAGACCAACGCAATCGTCAAGTTTCATACCTTACGTCCCTGCCGGAACAGAGGAAGAGGGAGAGTAAGATAAAGATAGGTGAGCAAAGGGAGATAAAGATAGGTGGGCAAAGGGAGATAAAGATAGGTGAGCAGGGTTAAGATAAAGATAGGCGAGGAAATGGTGGGAAAAAGATAGGTGAAGCATGGGTGAGAAAAAGATAGATGAGCAAGGGGATAATACAAGGGATTAGACGACCAGATTGGTATCGGTATGGATGTGTTAAATCTCGCGTTAATCTCACAACTATAAATGCCATTTGTTATGATATTGTCTCAATTTTCTATATTTTCTGTCAATTTAGAATACTTTTTGAGCATTTAAATTAATATTAGTGCCATTCAAGCTTTAAATTGAGAGTATAGGGGCTTGAAGCTAATTAATTTTTCAGGATTAAAGGTTAAGCTAAAATTTGGGATTAAAATAAATGTAACAGCTACAATAAAACAATAAAAGCATTTCAGGTGTGGATATTTTATCCGATTTTATCCATTATTCTTGGAAGAGCGAATAATATAAGTAAGACACTTGAATTTCTATAAAATATGCAAGGAATATGAAAATAGTTTACTGGAGCCTCACATTGGCAGCTTATTTCGTCGGAAATAATATTTAAATTGAGGGAAATTTTTATATGCTCTCTCATAAATAAATGCGAGCAATGGTATGACACTCCGACGTGAAAAATGCTAACTGGGTGGATTAATTATGCGTCATATTTGATTAAGATAAAATCATTATTGGTTGTTTATTTACAGTTATTAGATTTATAAATAAAAGATTTTGTAAGTGTTAAGTAAGATGTAAGATTAGTTATAATGACATGGATGTAAACAGGCACTTGTATTCGGTGTTTAAAAAGAAATTGGAAGAGGAAGAGAAATGGTCTCTATGGCACAAAATTAAATATTTCAATAAAAATTAAGTTGTTATGTGAGCTTTATTAAAATTGGAAATAACAATTTTTTAAGAAAATTTATTCTTTTAGAATTTCACCGACATAAAAGTACATTAAAGTAACTTGAATGTGGTAAAAATTATTCAGCGTGCATAACAAGATTCGATTGTTCAGACTAAAGCATAGCTTAATTATTAAATGTTACAGGAGAGAATGTTCACACCATAGGATTAACATAAGAATAAATATTTTAAGGAAATTTGAAAAACTTTATTGAAGTTTCCCAACTGCGGGTACGTAACATTTTAAAAATTTAGTCAAGTAAAAATTTTAAGTAAAGAGGATAGGAAATTAACAAAGTTTGAGTAAAAACTTAGATGGCGACTTGAGCGGTAATTTGGGAAATGTAAAAACATTTCATCAACAACAAAACGACATAAAACACAGAAATGACAATATTATATAATAAACTTGATATTATGATTACAGTGATTACGTGGATCACTGAATGGGGTATAAAGCTCAAGTTCTAATTAACTGCTCTTACATACCATGTTTCCAAGAAATACGTCTGCCATCAAAATATTTTACTCCACCAGACAATTGACTTTGAAATAACGTTGAATAAACATTATTTCAACCAAATTAACTCTGACTCAACGTCATGTGCCTGTATGGGCCCTGAACGTTGAGGCGTTTGGGCCCAAGCATCCCACTTAGAAAGGTTCCCAAATTTCTAGCCAAATGAGTAACGATAAATTTTTGTTCACGTTCTTACCTCCGCTGAGAAACCCTCGACTAAAATGGCCACAAGCAGATTGAAGAGAACGTAATTGCCGAACGTCATGAGCGCCACGAAGTACAGCGATGCCCAGTGGCTGGTCTTCTCCATGCCATTAAATAAGACGACGTTCCAGTCCTCCTGGGTTAAGATCTGGCGGAGGGGGCGGAGGAAATGTGGCAAACACTGAGAATATCATAAATATAATTAACATTTCTACAGGATAGTCTAAATCCCTTGGATGAATATTCTAAGATAATAAATTCTTGGAATATTCATTATTAATACATTTAAATAGAACATTCTAAATGTTGAATCTCATTCAATGAATGTTTATTCTAAGAACGAACATTCTTAGAATATTTATTGCTACTGGTAAAGCAATACACTAATGATAATAATTAGTACAAAGTAGGGCGTAATTCTTCATTAATTGATAATGAACTATTGCGTATGGGATTAGATCGATTATTGCAAGACATGCTAGCAAGAGAGCTGGGTTTATTGGAAAATTGTTTATTTATTTGTTCGATAACAAATGATACTAGCATTATCCATGTGCATCAAACCTAACTTGAAATTAACGAGACCTTGAAGGGGTTTTGTGCAAAAAATATAATATTAATCTCTCCCTGCAGCTGAGCCAGTAATTAATAAGGGTTCGGCCGATTGCACGCTAACGCAACGAGAACACAAGAATCCAGAAAATATCGCCATAATGCCACGAAAAAAAAATAAAAAAAACGTTTAAAAACTCATCCCAGATTCAAAATTATTCTCTCAATACCTATATTGTGAGCAAGGAACGACAACATATCGAGCCCGGGAAAAAGATAAAGAAATTGTAAAGGATAAAATAAAGTACGATGATGAAAGCGAAAACCTATATAAAGAAATTATTCATGTTACCGAGAGTAAATAAATACCTTGGATGTTGGAAGGCAGAGCCTTCCAAACCTGGGGCCATACTTTCAAAACTCGCTAAGTGAACGCAAGTACTTACGCTCTATTTTCTTGTCTATGATTGGTGGATTTTGCTTGCGTGGCCGTCAATGATTGGCTGATAGACTTACGATCTCTTAACTTTTTTTGAAAGTATGGGCCCTGAACACGGGTGGCAGTGGCCCTCACCTGGAACACGGTGACGGTGGCCCAGAGGAGGCTGTTGAAATGCATTCGATGGCAGCGACAATAGGAGTTTGGCGCGAGAATCTCTTTGCAAGAGCATTCGGTGACCCCGTCAGGTCGCATGCAAAACTTCCCACCGAATAGATACATACCAAGAACACTGCAAAGATTGACAAAAACCTCCTTCACTCTGCCGGCCAGGGATACGCATACGCAAGCATATAAGGTAGCGAGCTACACGCATATCTTGTGAGGTACGAAAGAATGCAGCGAGCTACATGGACATGTAGCGAGCTGCTATAGAATGCAGTGAGCGTCATGAAAATGTAGCGAGCTCCAAGAACATGTAACGAGCCACACAAAAATGCAGCGAGCTAGACGAACATGCAGCAAGCTACATTAAAATGCAGCGAGCTACACGGACATGTAGCGAGCTACAAGGGAATGAGAGTAGCAAAATTAAGTGTGCGTAAGGCTCGTGGAGTCTACGAAAGTTTCGAAGATGAAGACGGTGAAAAATAAAATTTAGATATTAGAGGCCAAAAATATTAAAAACGTTAATAATAGTAGAAGTCAACCGGAAACGAGGTAATTTTAGTAACGAATAGTTAATGCAGAACTAATTCATAACAAGACCGAAATTATTTCAAAACGCTTAAGGAGAACGAAATGCAAAGCGGTGTAAACATCCTACAAAGATGACATAAAATGAATTTCGAATGAAAGGAACGAGCATATAAAATAATAATGTGGGAAACTAAAGACACCGCTTTTTTATATGAAAACGGGTGTATTAAACTTCTTTGTTGTTGTAGAAGAATTGATATGTAATATTTAGCATATAATTATATTTTAGCATGTAATTATAATAATCAAAACTTTAGAAATTGAAAAGAAAGCAAAATTTATGCAGGCCATGCGTACCTTAGACATGTCGAGCAATTCTGGTGTTAAAAATTTTTAACATATAATTTTCAATTAGTGAGTAAAGCTCGCCAATCTTGGCAATTTATAAGTAGGTAATGGAAGATAAAACCGAAGTTTTGTCTGAAGTCATTTGTAAGTAACTTGTATTTGTACGAAATAAATGAGTTTAATGAGGTACGAAAATGGAGTCGTGTGTACTGAAGTACGAAATTCAGACCGCAAATTGTGTCGTGTTGTGTGTCATTAAGTGTATGGACGTGTGTCGTGCAGCATGAAGTGTATGGACGTGTGTAGTGTTTTCGTTAGTATTTGCCTTGCCTTTGAAAGCGTGATTCAAACCGAGAAAAATCAAAATGATATTAAAGGGAAAGTGGGGGAAAAAGTTTGGCGAGGGAATATGAGACAAAATGCAACAAGTCAGTGGAGAAACAAAAAAATAAAAATAAATCGAATTCCTAACGGTTATGTTTGAAACATTAGAGGAGTTGCACCAAGTCGTCAGATGATTTAATTATTAAGGTTATTTTATGTTAAAAAATGTAGTGGTGAAATTTCCAGGAATTATATATTTTAATGCGAGTCAAAGCAAGAATGCACTTCTCATGTAGATGCAACAGACATGAAAAATGGAGTCAAGCAAAGATAACGTTAAGGTAAATAATGTACAGATTAATCAGAAGACGAATTAAAAATACTGAATGATAAATTCTGTAAATTTGACTACAAGATAAGGGTTTCCGCAACTCGCTTCAAGTAAAACCTCAATTTTAGGCTTATTGCAATAATGTTAATTGCAAAATATGTAATGTTGCAAAATAATTAATTGCATTTCACTGCTAAATTAGCCATGCTGTGAATAACCTTTAATAACTAGTATATCATTAAGAGTTATATTCTCATAATAGAGTAAGCGTTACACGTGCGCTTCAATACAGTAATTGAAAAATTACTAAAACAGATGAATTATACGATAAATGATTAATCAGAGTATTGTATGGGATTTTTTGCTAATTTCGACTAAAATTGCAAAAAATAAATGTGCAAAATGGCCTAGCGAATTTAGTGTATAAGGGATTTATTAAGGTCCACTAGTTAAAAATTGTAAATATTATTACGGATTGACATTTAAAATTTACCAGGATTAATAAGGAACAGCTAATTACAATTCCAGGGTATTATTAATAATCGGTTGATTATAATAGTAGGGATGTAATTTAAAGTCCCGAATACACTAGAATGACAGGTGAACTGGTGGGTTTAAACTATAAACTTAGGATTTTTGTTATAATAAGTGAAATTATATCAGCGGCCCATTTCTGGCCCCCATCCTCTGGCTGATGAAGGCGAAAAATTGTGTACGAGCCTCATCTTAAGGCATAAAAAATCTCGTACGTTCAAGAAAAAATACTTGATTCGAAAAAATATTTAAGAAAAAATATTCAAGAAAAAATACTTGGAGATGTACCTCGTTAAGTTTCCAACCTCTAACTACCGAAAAATGCATTCGAAAAACATTTGCTTGTTGTAACGCTTAAAATTTTCAGCCTTCTTATATAAAAATGCATGAAAAAGCAAATTTTTAGCAAGATGTTGGCATCATAAATGCAGAGGCAATCACAGCCCACCTCGTAAACTGATCCTGAAAAAATAGGAAACTAATTTTACGATCATCCTACAGGATACGCCCGTGAAAAAATGTTCGGAAATGTCGGTTCGTGAATAAAGTTACACGTTGATTAGGATTAGGAAGGTCGTTGGATAATTGATTGGCTAGATGGTTTGTTTAAAATATTTTACGATCACTTTTTGCTTCAAATTAATCTGATGAGACGAGGAATCATACGAATACGGAGTATTTTCTTCAAATCGTTTTGGGAGAAACGTGAACCCAAGTTAGCACATCTGCATAAGTTTTTGTCAGAAATTGTACAATTAAGAAGTTCACGGCTTGTTAGACGCCAACATGGTGCTCTACACCCTACAAAAAGAATGGTATAGTTATGAGCAGTTCCTGAATAAATTCATAAAGCGAGCAATAGTAGCGAGAATCGGCCATTTGAGTTGCTTCATTGTAACAAGATTATTATTGACTGACAGAAATTAAGCTAAAATTTCGAATCCATGTTATAAAAATCATCACCAGACGATCACTGCATGCGATTTGAATTCAGCAGGCCAAAATACAATGAAACTCCCTTAGGGGGAACTAAGAATATAAAGAAAGCTTTAGTTTAATTGGATGATGATTCAACTATTTTTAATGGCCTAAATATTACTGTGATGCCTCTTGATTCGCAATAAAAAGCTCGCATCTGCCGGCTGAGCTTGTAGATTTCATCCGCATACCAGTGTGTTAATTTACATTGCTCTATTCAAACATCGTGACCTATCAGCGACCTCAATAATCATCAGAATGTAATTGAACTCGATTTTTCAGATGATATTCCCAAATGGGCTTACATGAAGATTTGTTGGATAAGTTCATGTTAAAGAACATGTGTTATGCTAAAATTGGCCATCATGATTGATTGTAAAGGCCTTGTTCCGATCTCCCAAGGAATAATAACAGGCCATAAATTCACAAACAGGAAAACTGCATATAAATTATTCATTTTAAATTTTCCAATTAAAACTCATTTTAGAATTGAAATTATCGCGCATCTCTCGATGATTTGGCATTAATCGAGAATGTGTTAAATGGCAGGAAACAAATGCGGTGATCTGGAGAGAAATTAGGTTGCGAGAAGGGAGAGAACTTCTACATGTTCATATAGTCATTATCACATAGAGTAATTATTATATGCACGAAGGTCATGTTTTTTCTGCATGTTCATATAGAGTTATGATGACAGAGAAATTAGTATATTCACGAAGGTCATGTTGTCATGTTCTTCACGAGTGCTCATGTTCCTAACTGATGGAGAGAAGAGGCGCATCATGTTCGTGGTGTGAGGAATATGTTATTGATTCGTATGTGAATGATAATAAATATGATGCAAAATGTAGCTTTGAACGAAAAAAATATTACCAATGATCATTAATGAGTATTTTTTTCAAATTACGTTCATTGATCAAAACGGTGTTGAGATTATTAGCGCAGATTGTTCAGTCTCTTAATAATTTTGTACAGCTCCCAGTTCAACCAGCATTTTAATGGCGGCATAGAATAGAATAAGAAGATAAATAAATTTCGGGTTAGAATTGAATGAAAAGATAAATAAACTGCGGATTAGAATAGAATAAAATCCATGCAATTTTGTTTGCCGACATTTTTACTGTATGCTTCCAGAATTACATTGGCCCAAAAACGATTGAACGTTTGTGATGAATTTTAATTAGCAGTTTAGATTTATTAGTTTCAGTTAAAATTCAGCAAACATAAGGATTTACTTGGAATTTGTAAAGAAAAGCGTGAAAAATTATGCGAGAAAGAACATTTTATTTTGCCACTAAATGATGCTAACAAGGTTCTGGTAAAAACATAATACAAGCAAGGAGTCAACGTATAACTGATACGCCCTCTTACCGCGCTGAACTGAGTCAGGTTGACACACAGAAAAGAACTAAGTGCATCACTACTTGGACAAAACCGTTCTTCTGAGTTGATGTGTTGGAATAAGGCAGGATAATAAGGATAGCAGGACACTGAGGATAGTGAGGATAGCAGGATAGTGAGGATAGCAGGATAGTGAGGATAGCAGGATAGTGAAGATAGCAGGATACTGAGGATAGCAGGATACTGAGGATAGCAGGATACTGAGGATAGCAGGATACTGAGGATAGCAGGATACTGAGGATAGCAGGATACTGAGGATAGCAGGATACTGAGGATAGCAGGATACTGAGG
>NW_025941495.1:125757-154178 GCF_000764305.2 Hyalella azteca
CCACAGAGACAGCACGGACCACAGAGACAGCACGGGCCACAGAGACAGCACGGGCCACAGAGACAGCACGGGCCATAGAGACAGAACGGGCCACAGAGACAGCACGGGGCAGCAGAGAGGCAACCCCTACAATTTATAATATTAAAAAAAATGTCTGCGTCTTCACGCTGAGATTTACAATTCAGGAAATATAGGAACCTGGCTACATGGCTGTGGGCGACCGCATTGCTCGAGTAGCGAACCTCCAAACAAGTTTTAGTTTACTAAGTTTTCGATATTGAAGATGTTTTCAAACATCTTATCTAAGGTAATTTCCGGGAATTAATCCAAATAAATTAGGTATATTAATAAAAACAATCGATAAGAAATTTCATAACTGCATAGAATATATCACTCCATTGGAATTTAAAATTGTACAAAAAATATATTGCAGTCATAAAATAAGGCACCATATTTCATCCAACAAAAATTCACGAATTTTACTAAAAACCATTGCTTCAACATCTCGAAATTGTTTAATATGTTGCTACCAATCTGGAGGCATTGCTGGGATATCAATCAATAGGCTGGAGTACAGCAAAATATTTTTACCTTAGTGGCGGAAAAATAGTGAGTATAGTAATAGTATAGTATGAAAAAATAGTAATTATAGTGATTGTATAGTATGAAAAAATAGTGAGTATAGCGATAGTATAGTATGAAAAAAAGTAAGTATAGAGATAGTACAGTATGAAAAAATAGTAAGTAGTATAGTGTAGTATAGTATGAAAAACTGTTGAGTATAGTGATTGTATAGTATGAAAAAATAGTGAGTATAATGGTAGTACAGTATGAAAAAATAGTAAGTATGGCAATAGTATGAAATGAAAAAATTTCTAGAAAAGTTGGTTCTTTTGAAGAATGGCACAAACTACATGCCATATAAGCGACTTCAACATGATAGTATTGTGAATACTACATGCCAGGTAATAGCGAATACAAATACTTTAACTAGCATTTCCCGAGATGCTAAAAGAATCAGGCAATGCTTTATACTTTTAATTAAAATGTCAAAAAATACCTTTACACCATTGTAAGTTTCATGGCCTCAATTATTCTAATATTTTTGAATTCAAAGTGAAATCGGAAGGACAATGCACTAAAATTATTATACGGCAAGTAAACAGAATACGGATTGGAGGAGTGGAATGATGAAGGTTTGGGGGGGTGGAATGATGAAGGTACGAAGGAGTGGAATGATGAAGGTNCAGCCGGATTACACGAAACCGGAAGAATTACAAGAAACACGAAACCGGACGGATTACACGAAACACAAAACCAGACGGATTACACGAAACATGAAACCAGCTGGATTACATGAAACATGAAACCAGCCGGATTACATGAAACCGGAAGAATTACATGAAACACAGAACCAGACGGATTACACGAAACCGGACGGATTACGCGAAACATGAAACCAGCTGGATTACATGAAACCGGAAGAGTTACAAGAAACACGAAACCGGACGGATTACGTGAAATATAAGAGGATCGCAGACGCGGCAATGAACCAGACACGAGCTCCCGACTTCAGGGTCGCAGCAACTAAATTTTTCGTGAAATTATTCAAATTTAAAATATTTTGACTCATTTCAACCATTTGTAATTATATAAATTTGCTAGATCTATTCTGGAATAACTTGCTGAGCCGCGGAAAAATTGACCAACTCAGCACTTGTTGTTGGATTGATTCTTGTTGCTATTGATAAGTTTAATAATTATTCAAGCTTATTTAGGAAAACGAATTAAAATGTGCAGGATGCAAGCGTAATTTAATATATAATAAAGCACATCGCTCACGTTCATCTTCGATGCGCATTCATGCTCGCCGCAGGGTGAGGGCAAACTTCTAAGAGTCCAAAATTACAGAAATTCAAGGATGATTTAGAATTTTTCTTGTAGGCAGATTATTTTCTCAAGATAATTAACGTCACTGCGACGATTAAGTCATGCGGGGAGAAATATAATTTAGTGTCGAGGCAAGCGGACAAAAAAGTCTGGCCAAATTGGACAAGACAGCCAAAAAAAGAGAAGGGATTAAAAAACCTTGAGTTGCCTGAGAATTGAGACGCCGTCGATGCATGGTCAGGAACTCTTCCCGATACTGAGACAAACTTACCCCAGAACTGCGATAAACTTACCCTGGAGAGGGTTCGAACTTTCCCCAACCAGAAAGTTTCCCCGAAAGGGGATCAGACTTACTCAAATAAAATTGATTTATTAAGAGAAGAATGAAACAAAAACTCACCCAACCACAAACCACCTCACCAAGGCGTGGGTTCGAAACTTACCCAAAACAATTGAAAATTGAATAAGTGCGATTGCAGATCCAACAGCAGCTTCAGGGAGCCTTCGAGATTAAAATTGTAATCGTTCATATGCTACAAATATCTTTCAAATTTTATCATCACTTCTAAACCATTTGTTTCAAGTCGCTGATATCCATTTAAATTTTTCTAACGTGAAACTTTTAAGGAAAGGTAAGAATAGTTTCCCCATCCCTTCGAATATTCGTTTGCAGGTTGCTGAATTGGCAATCAATAGTGAGCTATACATGTAATAAGCAAATATCACCATTAACTCACCTAGTATGGCATAGTTTTCAAAAAAGAAGATATCATGGACACAATTCGATTGTCTATTAACATACGTGAAGTGATATATATCTAAATATTATAAATGTCTAACGCAAGCCTGAAATTCTCTGCACCATAATTATGTCATGCAATAGTGATTAAATGCTGATCCTAGAAAATAATCACTTATTTCTCGCATTTACAGGCCAAAATTTGCTTATTTGGCTCCCTGAAATTGCTGTCGAGAAAATGAAGCAACCTTCGTTGGTAGCGTGTGAAATTGTCGAAGATAAAAAATGAAGTAAAAACTAAAGTAAAGGTGAAGAGAAAAAGTTAGGCCACACGGCGATACCTGAAAGACTGTAATGCTGGCCCATAAGAGACTGTCGAAGTTCTTTCGATCACACGACGTAACTTGGCCGTCCTTCTCATTGCAGAACTTGCAGCCAAAAAGGTTCATACCGAGAATACTGAAGAAGGAGGGAGACATGACATGAAACGCCTCCGCTCCCGTACAGTCTTGGTAAAAANTTAAGTTTCGTATCTATATTACCAGGACAGCTCGAGATAAGCAGGAAAGAAAGGAAGCAAAGCAAGCTGCATACAAGTGTGGGAATAGGGAGAAGCAAGAAATGGGCAATAATGAGACAAGAAAAAGCTACCTAAATATCTACATAATAGCAATTAAACTTAGTGAACTGGTGGAGAGTGTAACTGAGCTTGGTTACCCGCTTATATCCGCATACAAATTCATTACTTCTAGAATTTTTATAACTCGCTCGTTTTTGCCAATTTTGGTTATAAATGTTTTATTATTGGAGCCGTTGTGTCAGTTGCCTCAGAAGTCCAGAAGCCTTCTATAAACTCTACTTGGCACTCAATTCTATAAGCTCTACTTGGCGCACAATTTCTGATGTTACATTGTATTTCTTCATGAATTATTCATATATCTGGTTAAATCGGCCCAGGTTAAAGGTGATGCAAACCTAATTGACTTCGGCAAGGGAAGAAACCTGTCAACGCTAACCGAATGCTCTGGAGAATAGTTTTAGTTTTTTACTACATGCAAGAACGATGGCAACTAAATAGTAAGAATTTTTAAATTATTAGAATTTTAGTGCCAAGTGTATAGTCGATTTGAGCTTGTGACATGGATGAGAATTCCCTTTGAAGTCGTGTTATTATGTATAGTTAATATTAAAGTGTTATCTAGATTAATATATACGTTGATTTGAATTTGAATCTAATGAGAACATTTGCCCTTTTACATGTGGAGTTTGCGCAGCGACTGAACTATCCATCACGTACCCAATAGATGATTTGTGGTAGTCATTCATCCGCAATTCATAATCACACTACGATCACTCTTTCGTAATTACCCTAGTACCACCATGTTTCATACTTACCCTAGGATCACGCTTTCATGATTACCCTACGATGATTCTTTCAATATCACCTTAGGATTCCCCCGTTTCATAATTATCCTACAATCACGCTTTCATAATTACCCTATGAGCATGACGTTTAGTAATTACCCTCTGAAAACTTTCATAATCAACCTAGGACCACTTTGCTTCATAATTACCCTTTGATCACCCTGCTTCATAATCACTCTTGGATCTCCCTGTTCCATAATTACCCTCGATCTCACTTTCAATATCACCTTAGAATCACCTTGCTTTATAATTACACTACAATCACTCTTTCATAATTACCCTAGGATCACTCTGTTTCATAATTACCTCAGGATCCCCCTGTTTCATAATTACCCTAGTTTCACGTTTCTTCAGTACCAAGCGTTATTACCACTTCTTCGCAAAGTGTTTTGAAAAATATTAATCTTTTCGCTAAAAAATGTGAAATTCTTATAGGTTCTTCACACCTCTTTGGATTCTTTTTAGATTAAATTGTGTTTAATAGCTAACTAATAACAATGAGAACACAAACGTCAGCAATTATTTTTATATCAGAATTAAATGATATTGTACTGAAAAGTGACTGGGAATAAAATCTATAATAAGCAGTGAATAGAAACAAATATATTTATTTATTTACAGTTTCTAATGGGATATAATCTCATTAAAAGTTTACCGAACCAGATAAATAAATAGACCGGAATAATTAATAATGGAGTCCATCAGCGGCTACAGTTAACCGTTCGTTCTCACTTTCCACATCACAAATAAAAGGAAATAAGCGACTATAGCGTCACTATCCACTTGAGCGTCACTATACACTTGAGCGAAGAGCGTCACTTTCGACTTGAGCGTCACTATCGACTTGAGCGTCACTATCGACCAGAGCGTCACTATCAACTAGCGTGTCACTAGCGACTAGAGCGCCACTATCGACTAGAGCGCCACTATCGACTAGCGTGTCACTAGCGACTAGCGCGTCACTGTCGACCACAGCGTCACTATCGACTAGAGCGTCAATATCAACTAGAGCGTCACTATCGACTAGAGCGTCACTATCGACTAGAGCGTCACTATCGACCACAGCGTCACTATCGACTAGAGCGCCACTATCGACTAGCGCGTCACTATCGACTATGGTGACCACATCGCTGCTAATTGTGTTAGCGACAGCCTCGCAATATCATAAAGCTGGGGCCGGGCAAGCCAAATAATTGAGTAGGCGACGGCGGCCGCGGTCATCAAACTAACGTTGCGTCCCATTGTTAATGCATTTTTTTGCCTAAACTAAATTGAAATCCCGAGCCCGCGGCTCTAAGGTAGAAATGCATTGCATGGACCTCTCGGCATCGCTTGAAATTGTGTTAACGGCTGAAAACTGCCGGGGACTGCGTTATATAGTGGAAAAATGTAGTATTTAGGACATGAGAAAGACACAACGCATGGTTTTAGTGGGGAACTGAACAAACTTTGTTTTATTTGATCATGGTCGAGGCCTGATATTTGTGTTGGAAATGGAAAATATTCTATAATATCATAATAATAATAATATCATTCTATAATATCATAATAATCAGTGTTAAATTTGTTTTTTTTTCAGGGAATGATTTATTTATTATTAAAAATGACCTTTTTCGTAGTAAAGTATTTGTACGTTAGCAGTAAATTAGCAGTAATTAAGTTAATCAAATTAGACAGATGAATAATTCACTGCAAGCATTCAAGTAGGAAGAAGCATTAATTTCCTCATATTGTCTTCTCACTTCACGATGGAACCAAGTGAAAAAAAATTATTCTATCCGATATTTTTCACCTTATAAGAAAGTACAAAAAATTACAGAACATTGTGCACGAAATTGAATGTTACAGCAAATTTGAAACTAATTTCTATTCACGATTTCTTTATTGAAACTGTTGAATGAAAATATTTATTAGTCCATTAGGGGCTCTAACATAAACTAAGGCACTGCAAGTCACGGTAGAGTCACTGCAAGTTTATAATCATCTATTAATCTTGAAAACTGTGGATCTCAATTTTTAAAACGAAGTTTAATTGATGGAAAATCAGATATTTACAAAGCAATATTTTAATGTAAATTATACCGCAACTTCGGATTACCCGGAAACCCATCTGATCTTTTTTTTCTCAGCACGAATGCCAAAATAAAAACTACAAATGAATTTTTAGGTTCGCCGCATTTTTGTAACTTTCAGTTACAAAAATGGACTAGGCCTAAAATAAGCGGAGACATTCGCTGTTACGGAACGCGATATGCTTATAAAAAGTTATAATGAATTAAATAAGAGTTAAGCGTTACAGTAAATTGAGTAAGAATTAATCGTTATACTGAATTACATAAAAACTAGGAGTTACATTGAATTGAACAAATCTGTTAGAACGACATGAGCAAGATGAACTTTTCCTTTTTTGCAGAGGCTGTGACCAACCTAAGCTTTACTTGATGACGCATTTTTGTGATGTTAAAATATAAATAAATTAGACAGGCTAAATGATGAATTAGGAATGATGTGCATGAGTGATTATGCATGAATTGGGCTGCATGTGCATGACCATTTCTTGAGTTAAATTTCATTGATCAAATTATTATTGATTACATTTTAAAATCGCATCTTGAATTGATAGAAAAGCCATCCCATATCGTAAACTTTTACATGTCACACATGTTGTGAACTTTTGTTTTACATGACACACATGTTGTGAACTTTTGTTTTACATGGCACACATGTTGTGAACTTTTGTTTTACATGGCACACATGTTGTGAACTTTTGTTTTACATGACACACATGTTGTGAACTTTTGTTTTCAAATAGTTAAAAGTTCAATAATTGACCAGAGCATTCATGAGTGTGAGACGTCAGCCTGGATACGTTGAATAATGTTGTACGTTATTAGTTACACTTTACAACTTACCTTAACTTGAGATAAAAATATGTCAAGTTCATTTAGCCAACAAATAAAAATTTCGATTTATCAAGTAGCATGGACACAGATTAGAGAGAAGAAGACAGAGATTTAGACATCAAGGATTCACCTAAGAAAATAACTTATTAAATTAAACTTAGGCAGGCTAAAAGGCCGAGTATTTACACAAGTTTTGGTTAAAGGAGTTTACCGCACGTACGATTTTAACGGAATTTAAGCTATGTTGTGAAGAGACCTAATTTCGAGTTATTGTGGAGGAAAGAAGACATGCGAGTTTCTTAGAAATAACAAATTTTGAAGAATTTACTGAGGGCCGTGAAAGAATTGACCTATTTTCCAATCAGTAAATGATAGCTAACCCTTCACTTCAGCGAAACAATACAGTATACAATACCGTATACAATACAGTATCCAGTATACCGTATACAATATAGTATTATTTGGAATGGACAGAGGGAAGGATAATTAGATTACAGATGATACTGATACATTTAAAGCAAAATCGGATAACATAAATGATAAACTTCCTCACCTGAATATGAAGATAAAAAGGACTAAAAGCGAGAAGAAAATAGCGACATTGTCCATGGTGCGCAGCATGACGAACAGCTGTCGCCGGAGCTGCGGCATAAAGCGGACCAGTTTGAGGATCCGCAACAAACGGAAAGTGCGGAGCACGGACAGGCTCGAGCCGCTGCCTGCCGCGTCCGCGAGGAGATCCGAACTGCTCTGTACGATGTACGTCTGGCACATCTCCACGATCCTGCACAGCGGCGAGCGTTAAGCGTGATAATCTTGGGTTCTGTCGCGTGCCGTAGGAATAACATGTGAATTAAATAATAACGTGAAGTTAAGGATCTCACCCTAAAACCACGATGACGCCGTCGAAGAGATTGAAGCCGTTGCTGATGTACCCAAAAGGTCCCTCGGAAATTATTTTGAGGAACATTTCGAACGCGAACACTCCAGAGAAGATCATGTTACTCGTTTCCACGATCTGCGTCAACTCCTCCGGCTGACGGGAGCAACAAACACTTAAGAAATCTGTCACCAAGTGGTATACCCCAATAACGGTGACCCTAGTTACCATGTGTGTTTACTGAATGCCACTGAATACGGTGTATGTATCCGTAGATAAAGGGTTAATACAAAGGATTTGATGGTTTTCTATATAGCACAAAAACATTACAAGTAAGAAGATTATCAATTTCAGTATTAATTAAACATGTGGATCTTAAATATTGAATATAAATTAAAGAAGCCAAATGAGTTTCGAGGATCTATACTGCAACAAAGTACGTGATGAAGTTAATCTAGTTTATCCATATATTTTAAAGCCAAGAGACTCACTTGATTGTGGTACTCGACTCCCATACTAAGAGTGTTCACGAGGATGGCACAGAGTATCCATCTCTGAAAATAATTGCTATTAACGAGCTGCTGAACTTTCTTGCGGCCTGCCGAACACCATCGCCGGATGGGTCTGTTGCGCATAGTTTCTTCGCTCCATTCTTCTTCTGACTCGCTCCAGTCCGAGTCAGTTCGGCTGGAGTCGTCAGAATCGTCGTAAGGGAGCGACGGATCGTTCGAAAAGAACAATGAAGGAGCCGAGAAATGTTTAACGCCTTTGGCAAGAGACGAATAGAGCGTGTGGACCGATCTGGAGTCCACCCCCATGTGGGTAGGAAGAGCTGCAGACAAAGCTCCGCTCAAAGCAAGGAGTTCACCACATGTCAGCCCTGAGCCTCCACGACCTCTTGGTAAATATCTGATAGGTTTCGGAGACTCCCGGGAGACCAAAGGTTCGGGAGGTTCAGGGTCCGTCTGAGTGGTTTTCTCGCTTAGACAAACATTTTTGGTATCGCCTTCTCCTCCGTGCATTTGGACAACATCGTTAAACATGACCGACGATCGTCGTGTTCTTGAAGTTGACGGGGTACAGCTACCGTCCGACGATGGTAGGGGTAACAAGTTAGGCATTAGATTTGTGTTACTTCTTCTTGGTTCTTCGCTGGCTTGTCTTGCTTCTAGCTGGTCATCAAGTGTTGACGACCCTGTATTATTGATGATGGTTAACGTTGGGATGGCTTCAACCATTTCTCTTTCCTCAGCGACATCAGTTAACTCGAACTGATGCCTCTTCTTTCTTTGCTTCTTCAGACTGAGATGTTTGGACCCTTGGTTCCTTTTTCGACGATATATTCTATATCGGGCATAGACTTTGCGCTTAAATTTCCTTGCTAAATGTGCGATGTATTTCAGAATTTCAGCGTAGCAGCCTGGCTGGTCGGAACCGGACGCCAGGGTGCTGGAGGAATGGTAGCGCGCGCGTTCTTGCTTCATGCGCTCCATTTCGCGCTTTTTCGTCTCCGAGAATTGAGTAGCTATTACGACTAGACATAAATTTATCATGAAAAAAGAACCGATCTGAAAAAAAAACAATGACATTTAATTAGTTAGTTCGCTTGTCTCGGTGTACACACGCAACATAAGTAGTTATAAGAAACTTGGCCAATGTATTCACAATATTTAATCGATTGGAATTTGAAAAAAGTATCCTGATATGAAAGTTGAACTCACGTACAGGTTAGTAAATTGATTAAGCACAAAATATGTCCGTAATCATCACAATGAGCAGCACATCCATGCTCACCACAATGAGCAGCACATCCATGCTCACCACAATGAGCAGCACATCCATGCTCACCACAATGAGCAGCACGAAGTATATCCAGTCCCAGAAGGAGTGTCCGTCTTGGACGTAATACATAATATCCACCCAGCCCTCGAGGCTGATCACCTGCAACGTGAACACATAAGTAAATAAATAAAAATAAATATAGCAAAACAAGTACCCGCTCATCGACAACGCCAGTGCGTTATTACTGAATATTATTCAGTAATAACGCATATGTTATATTATTCTTTCGGGGATAAATTGAGGTGGTTCATGTGATTTTAACTTGGAATATCTCTTCCACGTAAGTGAGAAACATCTCTTCTTCCTTCTATGCAAGGCAGACCAGTTCCTTCAATGACATGCGGACATTTGAGTTATCCATTAATTGACTTAATTAACCCTACTTGAACCTACACGGTCTCGTTGCACGGCAGACCAGTTACTTCATTGACATGCGGACATTGTACGAGTTAATCATTAATTGACTTAATTGACGCCACTTGAACCTAAAGTCTCGTTATATGGCAGACCAGTTACTTCAATGACATACGGACATAGTATGAGTTATTCATTAATCGACTCTATTAACCACACTTAAACCTACACAGTCTCGTTGTAGACAGACCTGTTACTTCAAAAGTACATCCGGGTTATGCCGAAATTATCTCTAAATCAACTGATATTTTGAACCACGCCAAAGGATAAGGCTTCATTGCAATTTTCTATTAATAATGCCTTCAGGATATTATATCTAATGAAATACTTTCATTTAATGAATTATTCACATTAGAGGTTCTAATTAAGCTATAAAGTTGTTACTCAACCTAACAATTTTCGAATATTGAATCTAATTATTATAAATCCGTCGGATCATATTAAATAAGTTTAAGCAATTCCACCTAAAATTTCCCGAACGCTGCCATTTTAGTTAACTTTGGTTGGACTTCATAGAATTTCAGCAAACATATTCACCAGTAATTAGTTATGATTAAGCAGTCTCAAGTGTTCCTTATTTTTACGATTATGAAAAGGGTTTTAAGCATAAGAATTTGTGTGAAAAAAAAACATTATTGCAGCTGCTCCATTCGAGAATTAACCAATTTTTATCAATTAATATCGTATTAAAGGATTGTACAATAGAATCCACTTCATTTAGCTTTTAAAGTTGCCTCGGCAAGAGGTTAGGTTAACTAGCAACGCCTAAAAACCTAAGCGCGGCAGTCCATTATTCAGTTCCGATTGGGTGTTACCAATTTTGTGCTCAAATGCGTTAGCTAATTCCTTTCTGAATCGTAGCATCGTTCAGAATTCATTGAATAAATGAAAGGGTTCGATCTAATCACAGCCTTCAGATTCAGATTTAGATGTGTCCTCTGAAAGGAGAAGCAAATGCCCAACAAGACCAGTAGGATAACTAACATCTTAGATGATTAGTTCATTAAAAGCAGATGATGCATCAATATTTTTGGAGAAAAATAGGCATTTGTAATTCAGCCCTCATCATAGTTCAACACTTGGATGCACCAACGCCACAGAGATGACACTGGAAAGCTAACGGGGAATTAGGTTTACATCTTCCATTCAACTTGAACAGCGACGTGGTGATGGTCGCAAGATGACGTTGCTATGTTTTGAAGGCATGCATAAATAGCAGGATCCAGTAATTTTTATATATGGATACTGATATGGTATGTGGGCCGTACTACCAAAACTTGTTTTAGTACACGTAGCGGCCCAAGTATATGTAGCGTCCGAACTAAACAGAGCGGCTTAACTAGAAAGCGGCCGATTTCTCGTCCGTGATTGGTGGCTTTAGAATGAAAAGGCGTCAATGATTGGCTGCTGGTAGATACAAATTCGTAACTATTTTTGATAGTACGGCTCCTGGTCAATATCTTTCCCCCAAGCGTCAGGGCAATTGATGGCTTGAATTAATGTGGCTATAGAGTCGTTCTGTCTAAACTCCTAGAGTCAATGCAAGGACAAAAGAGGTAAATGTAATATTTCTCAGAAGAACTCCTAGAAAATTATGCACAGATTTTTGTACATAGTTCCTTCATTAAACTAAAGATTTTACCTCTGAAAGCTAAGCGGTATTGATTTGGCATCTACCCCCCAGGCAGCGGGTACGCCTGTCTAGCTCGCCATAACAATTCTGCCGTTTACGCGGGTTTCCACACAAGCAAAATTAATTGATAATGGAGAACTTAAATTGTTAGATCTTCTCGGCATGCTTAGTGATGATGGAACGAATAATAAACAAACTTGCATACCTGTAAACTAAAATGGTACAAACATGAACAGTTATATTTAGCTACGATGAAGCAAAACTTCAACAACACAGAGCATAATTTTTTAATTATATGAGCATGTCTTACTTTCATGCTTGGTTGGCGGCAGCTCCTCACACGTATGCATTCCATTGTCCTTGGGTAGAGAACAGATGTAGTCTTTCTCCACTTCGGTGACGTTGAAGTAAGACGTGATGGGTCTAAATACGAAAGTAAATCAGACACATCAAACAAGTATTTTTGGCACGACGTAATGTACGGATAAGAGATTTATCACAGTTAATGCCTAACAATACGAGCATAGCAAGAAACTCGGACACTCGACAGCGAATTGAGGTGCGGACTGTCAACACGCGAAGGACCGGACTTGGTACGAAAATTTCCAGTCCTGGATGTGCAAATATTTGTAAATAATTGAGCCTCTTATCGAGTCAAATTTGTAATCTTCTCGTCCTTTTTGCGAGCAACATCGCCATCACCAGATCTAAACTTGTTGAAGGATTCCCAATGCGTCACATCAATATTTTTCCATCTATGATCAAAATGTGTTAGCTTTAAATACTCGAAGCGTCTGTATTAGTTGATTCTTATTATATTCATTTTCATGAACAATCTGATGTAAGATTAAAGACATAACACACAACGTACAGAAGAAGATTATTTTCGACTTCTAATTAATTTAAAGTGAGATCGTGCACCGTAAAATTAAATTGTTTGGTTCTCAATGAACACCTTTAAACGACATTGAACTAAAGAACATTCGCACACCAACAATTTTGCGAGCTAACATTTGGCAGAAACTGCGGACTCTGAAAAAACACTTTGTTTACATCGTTAAAGACTTGCGTAATTTCCCTATAAAATTTATTCATTATTAAAAACTATTTATAAATAGTAAAACCTATTCATTAGCAGAGCCATACAATCAGCAGCTGATGAAGGGATTGCATCAGCCACAACTAATTTGGTATAATTTCTCGACATTGGAATAATACGTACATGTAACATGATTCTGAAATAAATGAATCAGAAGTTAGTCCCTGTATAGATTAGCGCTTTAGATATTTATTATTGATGAAATTGAGCAGTTATGAGCGGGGCAAGAATCATGCAATTATGCTCAGGATTATGAGAGATGGCGTGCTGGGATACAGCAGGCCAATTGGATAGAGGATTGAGTCTGGATAAAGTTAACTTGCAATCCAGTATTAAAAGATACAAAAGCCAGGTGTATAATTGCAGGCAAAAGGGAAATTGAGAGAGAAGAATTACAAGGATTCGTAGCAAGAGAGCAAGAATTAATTAGGTAACGTAATCCAGGATTTGGCCAAAGAATTGTACTTAGTGCACAAAGGGTTTTTGAAATTCCAGGCTTTGCGAGCAAGGGCAACATTTAAGGCCGAGATTATGAGAACAGTGGAAGTCACATGCAAAAACGCATCCAGCTGCCCTACAAAAAAATTAGAGCAAATTCACTGATAAAATAGAAATTTCACCAGTAGGCGGATAGGGAATTTCCTGCAAGTTGAAGCCTTTAAAATAACAACCACCATTAGCCATTATGTTTTAAACAGGTTCTATATTGTATGGTAGGTATTATCCTCAAAGGTTATTCGACCTGTCCTGCTAAGATAATTATTACTTAGGCTCGTTTAACAACGATAATCACTTCTTTATGTTAGCTCTAAAAAAAAGGGAATTGTATGCGAAATAAACCTTGTAGGCTTACAGTAAGCAAGCCACGCGAGCTCCAATATTGCGCTAACACCCGAAAACTTAACGGAATTTACCAATAAATTCCGAATATTTGAATGAATGATATTTGTGATAAGTTTGGTAATTTCAAACATGAATATGAGGAATAACTTCTAGCATGAATGAATCTATGAGGAAAATGTAGGTAGTTTTAATGGTCAAAATGGTCAACGGTCAAATGTTTTTAATGGTCAATTGATCATACTAATTTTAATTGGCTAGTATAGCCTTGTATCAGGTCCGTCTTACTCATCTTAGGTTTGAGTTATGCAAATCACAGAGAATATTATCAATGGGTTGATTCATAGTGTATTTTTGCAAACAAAAACTGCACGGAAAACAGTCAATCCGGAGGAACGTTTAGTCCAGATATGTGCACTAAAATCCGCGACTGCGTATAGTGAATACGATCACAAAACCAATTAGTAATTGTGCTGTGAAATACCGTGAAGAGCGCGGTGCACAGTGAGACATGCAAATGAGACAAGGTTTAAGGAAGAAGTATTTTTTGTCTTAATTTGTTTCAAAAGAATTACAATACGATTGAAAGGTACATTGCTTAGAGCGAAATATCATGTACTTCAAAAATGTTTCTGGGTACACCATGAATTTTACATTTCTTAGACCCGCATGCAAGCAATTCATTTACAAGCAGGCCAATCAGTATTCTATTGATATGTGCGGTGACAGCCAGCAGAAATTGTACACTGTACATCGTACAGTCTTCCGGGAAAATTTCAGTGAGCGTAGATATGAAAATTCTTAATCCCCTGACTAAAATAAAGGGCAAGATGCTACACATTATGTCTACGGGATTAAATGCTCAAATTACATTATCCTATCGCACATTCATATATATAGGTAATTTGAGGACATTTTTTAATTGTTCGATAATATGATGGAATTTTCTAGCAAGAATAAAATTCATATATGACCCAATCCCTTAATTGGTATACGGTAGCGATTACTTAACTCAACCTCAAGCGTCAAATGTTCTGTCTTAAGTGGTCGTTTTCTGAACTGTATTGGTGAACTGTAATGTGATAACGAAAATGCTTGAGGAGCGACCAATAGGTACATGCATGTAGCAGCCCAAATACGCGCAGTAGCGGATTTTCCGTCCATGATTGGTGGGTTAAACTAAAAAAGCTGTTAATGATTGGCTGACAGAATTATGGCTAGAAACTATTCTTGAAAGTGTGACCCTTGATGTTTCGTCTTGAACAATTTAATATACTGCATTTTTTTCATTTAATATACTGCATTTTTTTTTCATTTAATATACTGCATTGCACACGCGTTATGGCGACCGAGAGACTCCTTAGGACAAGCTCAGAACAGGTGGGGGTATCCTGGGTTTTATTTCTTGCTACTTTTTAGTAATAAATAATGGTAATTAAATTCGACATGGTGACCCTCGTGACGATATTCGAGGTAAATTGAGCATTAATTTAGATTACTCTTCATATTTTTTTTTCTTGCTTGATATCCGTTTCAAACAAGAAATAATTTGACATTAAAAATTCTATTTTAAACAATAAAGCTCATGACCATGACACATTTATTTATATGGATATTAACTAATCGGCTTGAAAAAATTATCCACTTAGTTATCCGATCCAAGTAAATGGCATAATTTTAATGAGCTTTACTTCCATTAGCAATACATCCATGCGTCAATGCAGGAAGAGATAAGAATTATATTGGAATAATTATCACTGCAATAATATCATTCAACATTGCGAGACGAGCAGTAGACTATAATATTAGAGCATCAGATATAACGTTAATTACATTGCCATGACAGATGAAAGCTCGTTATTGCTACACCGTCTCCAGCCCGCTAATGAATCAGCAGACGAGCAACAGCGATAACATTGTGATAATGTAACACTGTAATAATGTAACACTGTAATAATGTAACAATGTAATAATGTAACATTGTAATAATGTAACACTGTAATAATGTAACATTGTAACAATGTAACACTGTAATAATGTAACACTGTAATAATGTAACACTGTAATAATGTAACATTGTAATAATGTAACATTGTAATAATGTAACATTGTAACAATGTAACACTGTAATAATGTAACACTGTAATATGTGATAATTGTACGCGGCTTATAGGTAGCAGAGGCAGTTTAGTAATTATAGTCTACGCAAGCTACGTCTTACTTAAGACTTCAACTGAAGTACCTGGCTTTTATAGTGAAGACTGGGGCGGGATATTCATCCTCTCTGCTGCGGCAGTGTTTGGTGGAAGGAGAGTGGGTAAAAAGTGCTTGCAAATCAGCGAAAATATTACTGTTAAGCCGTACAAATATTAACGAGAGTTAAAAATGATGATTGGCATTTTAATGCCAAATTAAAACTACATAAATTCTGAATGAATAATGTTCAAAATAAAAAGTTGAGTGAATACAATCATTGGCAATACATCACATTTAGCAGATATTGGCTATGTTAGCAGCAAGGCTGGGCGTGAAGTTCAATATGCAACAGAGATTGAACGTACATTATTGAACGTTAAGGTAGAATTGAGAATATAATGCATATGAATGCGCAAGACAGGGAGCAAAAATTCAACTTTTTTTGTCAGAACATTGTTTGAACGATGAAAAGATGGCATCCAAGATAAACAAAAAAAGTTCTTCACAAATTTTCTAACAATTATGGGTAACGTTTCGTGGACGTACAAAATTTAGTGAAACAATTATTTTCGTGGCACAAAGGTGCAAAATTAATGCAAGAGACATGCACAATATACGGTCGGAAACACTTATTTTCAAATACAGAGTGGCAGGCAGCAAAAAAATTTTCATTAGACGATGAATAAAATTTCGTTCCGGTAACAAAATAGTTTCATTTCAATATCATTTTCAGGGGGACTGAACAAGTCTCGTGACAAACACGACGTACAGTTGGGGGGACTGAACAAGTCTCGTGACAAACACGACGTACAGTTGGGGGGAACTGAGGGACTGAACAAGTCCCGGGACAAACACGACGTACAGTTGGGGGGACCGAACAAGTCTCGTGACAAACACGACGTACGATGTCGTAATCACTCAGAAAATTTTTGACAACAAAATACCAAATTATAAATTGTACTGAGAAAAATATTGATTGAAATTAGAGAAAAGGCATTGATTAAGAAAACATGATAAATAGACAAAGAGTGAATCAGTTCACTGAAAAAAATTAATTTAGATCTAAATTCAGCGTCCTTCAAAAAAATAAAAGTGATGTTCCGTCATTCCAAAATGCCTCAGTCCATTTTCCCGTCAGTACGGCTAATCCAAGCTTGGAAAATCGAAAACACTGATTGTTAGGCAGAACTACGCAGTTACAATTACTCTGCTTATTATATTAAGCATTTTTTCGACAACTCGTTATTTTATGGACTTAATTCGATTTTTATGTTCATTATTTAGATACCCAGAATAAGGAAAAAAAAGTAGGAATGATTATGGAAGATATCATGCTTTAGACTTTGTATTCTTTTGTAATTTTTTTACAAACTATGTATGTTTCACTATGTTTAACTATGTAATGCTTTTTAGGTTAGCGTCTGATTTGTAGTTCAATGAATATTTAGTTATTAATTTAATTTAGTTGATATTTAATTAGGTCTGAAAGGAAGAAATTGGTGCAATGGAAAATTATTCAGTGCATTATAGGCTTAGTACAGTTAATAAAATAGTGCAGCATAAATGAATAATTTATGTGCATATGCTCTGTATAAAAAGTGCAATCAGTACTACATGTAAAGTGAAAGATAAAAATAACGATTAATTAGTCTAGCAAATCGACTTAGTTATTAGCAAAACGTCAATAAACTATTAATTCAAAGCTGAAAATCAAGTAAATATGAGTGAAGGGAAACCAATCGTGAAAGAATTTAGAAAGAAAATAGAATATAAATTACACCGTCGGTGAATAAGCTTTAACAGAAAAATGAATGTATTAGAAAGATTAATCTTGTGGATTTATGTAAGTGTTTTGAATACCAAACGGAGGAATTTCATAATAAACAAAAAACGACATCTGGTTGCCTAGTATCGAAGTTTATAAAATTTAACATAATTGTAAATCAGACCAGCGCGGAAACATTGATTAGTTATGCACAAGATTATATCACAAGTACTGTGTTGATCATGAGAGAAATCTAAGTTGATCTGAAGACATGAAGACACAGTCTAATAAATATTCAGAGAAATTGTCTAGCTATTTGAGGTTAATTATAATCGTTAATTGATTAGCAGTTCATCACACAGCTCCAGCTGTCCCATTAGCTGCATGCTGAGCACCAAACAGCACCAGCTGTCCCATTAGCTGCATGCTGTGCACCACACTGCACCATCTGTCCCATTAGCTGCATGCTGGGCACCACACAGCACCAGCTGTCCCATGCATGCTTGTGGGCCCTAATTCATGGCTGTATAGGCCCCTTATAAATGCAAATGTCTCGCAGCCAAAGAGTCCAGAGTGACTTTCAAAGTTATTTTCTTTGCTCTGTGGTCAGCAAATGAAATCGAGAAAGCTACGATACGGGGCCGTACAATCTAAACTCGCTTAATTACATGTAGCGGTCTAAGTACAAATAGCGGTCTATAGGTACACGTAGCGACCAAGTACACGAAGCGGCCTAAGAACACGTAATGGCTGAATTCTCGTCTGTGATTGGTGAGTTTAGCTTTAAAAGCCTTCAGTTACTGGGCGATGGAGTTACGAATTTTTGACAGTATACAGCCTTAGATTCTAAATTGAAACTTCTATGTAAAATTGACCATAAAGATTATCGAGACTTCAATGCAATGACGTCGGCCGGGTATATCGCATACGTACAGTACATGTATAGCCGCTCATTAACTAGGATTTAATGTCTGTAATTAGCTGTATTGTTATGAAACTCGAATTTTAGTCGTAAGTTGGATTTACAATATGCAATTTATTTTCGAGAGCGTTCCCCCATGAAGCGTTATAAGAAGAAAATATGATTAGAATATTGGAAGAAGATGTGTTTAGAAAATTAGAAGAAGAAGTGTTTAGAATATTATAAGAATATGTGTTTAGAATATTTGAAGAATATTTGTTTAGAATATTAGGAGAAGAAGTGTTTATATAGAGTATTAGAAGAAAATGTGTTTAGACAATTAAAAGAAGATGTTTTGCAAATCAAACTTCCTCACAAACAAGCAGCCTTCCGAACTGTCACACTAAAGGCCGTCAGCTTTACATTCTAACGTTAGTTGTCAGTCTAAAGCAGCAATGGCGTTTACGACTGTAAAAAACCTTACGTTTTGATTCTGATCGTGTCGTTGTAATACTCTGCAATTTCCAGGCTGTAAAACGAGCAATTTGTAAATACAGGAAACGAGAGGATCATATTAAGAAGATATACTGTACACGTGTAAACAAGAGACACGAGAAACTGTACTGTACACTTGTAAACAAGAGACACCAGGAACTGTATTGTACACTTGTAAACAAGAGACACCATGAACTGTACTGCACACTTGTAAACAAGAGACACGAGAAATTGTACTGTACGCTTGTAAAGAGACACGAGCAAATTAATGTAGTTAAAAACTGTAAACTAACTGCAAACTATGCAGTAATGTAGTTATAAAACTGTAAAAAAAACTTGTAAACAAGATTCATAAGGGACAATATTGCGACAAGACTGGAATATCTCCGTAATAGGGAGACGGTCTCATTAAGGAAGGAAAGAAGGATTGAAATTGCATTCAAAAGATGGACATAGACAAAACTGGACCAAGATAATTGAAATTGGGAGCAAAAGTTTATGGATAAACTACAGGAAATTTGCATACGAATATAAAGGAAGCCATTACAATATAGACATAATATTCATGTACAATAGGGAGAAGAAGGCACAATTGAGGAAAGACGCGTGGATAATTTTTGGGTAAACTGCCTGACGAGAGGAAAAAGCTAGTGGATAAATAGGATGATAATGATAGTGAAGGATAAGGTTCACGATGAAAGATATAAAGCAAGTTAGTGGATGTAAAGTAACTGCTCAAGACTACACATGCTTGACAGGAAAAACTTGGAACTATTGATGGCAGAAAACCAGTCAATCCCGGCCCCACTTCAATTAAAGGTGTGGTTTCATGCAAGTGAAAAATGAATTTTTACGTGTGAATGTTTAACCTTTTGATGAAAATAACAATTTAATATTTGACTATTATAATTCAAATACCCGTTCCGTTTAAAATGACAAATGAGTTGAAAAATACGAAACAAATGCGGAGTCTTGCATTAGTTATATAAGAACTACTGCAATGCATTTCGAGTCAATGGGAAACGTCGAATTTCGATAGTTATTTGTCTGACTGTTGCAATTGTTATGAGATGTGTTTGCAAATCTACTATAAGATATATTATGTGTCTTTCCTTATTATGAAACATGTCCAAATTATTTCTAAGACGTTCAATGAAACTGTAAACAACGAACATTACGACAACATGAAGCGCTATAGAGGTGACCGATATGAACAAATGATGACGTCAGAAACAAATGAGGAAAAGTGGAAAGATCATCAAGAGAATTTAGGAGTTGATAAAATATTTCGCAGTTAGCAAATATGACGCAGAAAAAAACTCTCCGGAATATGTTAGGATAAAACTCAGGGAGCCAAAAGATCAAAGATCGATCATTGGTCAAATTTTGGAACTGGTCGAAGGATCATTGATAAGACTGATGATATGTCAGCAAACGTTGACTGATGGTTTCTATGCAAATCATTTTGGTCATCGCTGGCAGACTGGATAGAGGGAGGTTATCGAGGGCAGCAACTGATGATTTATAGATGTACGGTCATTCTGCTGATCATTATTAATATGGTCATAAAGTAGCCTCACATTATTTTTAAATGTACGGTCATTCCGCTGATCATTATTAAGATGGTCATAAAGTAGCCTCACATTATTTTTAAATGTGCGCTCATTCCGCTGATCATTATTAAGATGGTCATAAAGTAGCCTCACATTATTTTTAAATGTGCGCTCATTCCGCTGATCATTATTAAGATGGTCATAAAGTAGCCTCACATTATTTTTAAATGTGCGCTCATTCCGCTGATCATTATTAAGATGGTCATAAAGTAGCCTCACATTATTTTTAAATGTGCGCTCATTCCGCTGATCATTATTAAGATGGTCATAAAGTAGCCTCACATTATTTTTAAATGTGCGCTCATTCCGCTGATCATTATTAAGATGGTCATAAAGTAGCCTCACATTATTTTTAAATGTGCGCTCATTCCGCTGATCATTATTAAGATGGTCATAAAGTTGCCTCACATNGGTCGGTGAGATCAAGTGGGTCACGTCAAGTCTGGGTCGGTGAGATCAAGTGGGTCACGTCAAGTCTGGGTCGCTTTTTCAGGCTTATAAAAACTTTACGTTAAGTGCCACACATTAACGACCTCCTACACATTAAATCATACGAAGAATACGCTAGTTAATACAAATAACACATTAAGTGCAAAACAGAGAGTTAAGTCGTACGGAATTAGGAAAAGGCTCGCTAAGAATTATTTGTTTATTTAATTGCCCTGTTTGATCCAAGGATCATCTTATGAGATATACTTTGAGTGCCGTGAATGCTTATTTGTTCATCCCTGAAAATTCGTGAATATAAGTTTTCCGTGCATAATTCCTGACTGATAATTTGTCACAAGCCATGTTGAAAAATATGTTTTACGCATGATTGGTCGATGTATTTCTAATAATGTATTTATAATAAAAAAAAACTGATATTCCACAAGATGTGCAAAGAGGAAGTATTAAGTTTACTCAAAGTATTAAATTATTAAGTAGAACTGCAAGGAGGAAGTATTAAGTGTGTTCGAAGTAATGAATAATAAAGTATAAGAGCTTCGCTCTCACACGATGTGCAAGGAGAAAGTATTACGAGTACAAAAAGTAATAATTGTAATTTAAAAAGAAACATAGTCTCACCAGATGGGATAAGAGTTTGCATTAAGTGTGCTCAAAGTAATAAATGTAATGAAAATATAAATATAATCTCACCCGATGGGCTAGGAGTTTGTATTAGTTGTGCTCAAAGTAGTAAACTGAATGTAATTAAAATATAAATATTGTCTCACCCGAAGGGTTAGTAGTGAGTATTAGGGGTGCTCAAAATAATAAACAGAATGTAATTAAAATAAAAATATAGTCTCACCCGATGGGCTAATAAAAGTACCTGCGCAAACAAATGGTATATATTATTATTGTTTGATATTTTTAATCTTCTCACGTATACAGGCACATGCAAATTTCATTAATTATTATGAAAATAACTGCGCACGCAAATTGTATACATAATTATTTGATACTTTAAATCTTCTCAAGCATGCCGGCACACGCAATTTTCATCAATTATTATAAGAAATATTATAAGACTTTTCACGCATGCCTGCATACGCCAATTGTCTCAAATAGTTATTTTTCGAAATTTTATATATTATAAATCTTCTCACGCATGCCTGCACCCGAGAATTTTTTCAATTATTATCAGGAATTTCAGATAATATGAATCTTCTCAGATGTAATAAATGAAATGCTTTGCTCCGAAAATTATATTTATTTAGTGCAGATTAATGTGCAGATTAATGTGGGCAATGATGCAGTTTAGTGTGCTTCAGTGCAGATTAATGTGGACAATGATGCAGTTTAGTGTGGTTCAGTGCAGATTAATGTGGGCAATGATGCAGTTTAGTGTGGTTCAGTGCAGATTAATGTGGACAATGATGCAGTTTAGTGTGGTTCAGTGCAGATTAATGTGGACAGTGATGCAGTTTAGTATGGTTCAATGCAGATTAATGTGGGCTACGATTCGAATTAGTGGGGACTAGTGCAGATTAGTGCAGAACTCAGAAACGAACTTCTAAATAAATTGGTCTAAAAGGCAATTCGCAGAAACTCAAGCTTAGCGATGAAATCAAGATACGTCTAAAATTGTTTTAGCAGTTACTGGTAGAAGTTAATGAGTGTGCCAACAACTGCGATATCCGCCGAATTTGTCTGTTAATTCCATGTTAGTAAGTGCCGAATAATCAGATATTGCCCTAATCGATCGATCATTGCCTGTTTCGACTGGAAACTGATGAACCTTAGCGGTAGTTTTTTGCAGTATGATTATCAGCATTATTTATAAGAGATTTAAGAGATTTAGGTGATAAGAGATTTAACAACTTAGCACAAATTTCATAGTTGTGTATATGCAATAAGATTTGCAGGAGTGTCGCAGCGAGTCCTGGAGCATAACTCATAGGCTTCATAGTAACTATTGTTACTGATACATGACAGAAACATGGTCAACTTGAAATAAAACGCCTTGGCCTCATAGGTATGGTTATTGGAATATGGCTAATTTGAATTATGACGAATTAGCTTCACATCTATGTTCTAAAAATGTGACTGAGATATGGTCAGCTTGACATATGACTGAACTATGATAGTTTGAACTCTGACTCGCCTGCACAATAACCCTGCTTAATAAAATATGACTGTAACATGATTATCTCTAACTCTGACTCGCCTGCATAATCACCCTGCTAAAATATGACTGTAATATGATTATCTTTAACTCTGTCTCGCCTGCATAATAACCCTGATTTATAAAATGTGACTGCAAAATTATTATCTTTAACTCTGACTCGCCTGCATAATCACCCTAACAACTCTTACTCGGTATCCTGTTGATGGCCCTGAGGGGTCTCAGGACGCGGATGGTGCGGATGGCGGACAGGTTCATGTTCTCGACACTCAGGCAATACTCCACGGCTCTGCAAAATATACAGAAAAATATTCAGCAGTGCATTATCGTGTCATAAATTGTCTATCATTCAGCATCGCAATTGTATTATAAAATCGGCATAATTATTTTTATTTTTCTTCCATTAAAATGTTGACCATTTATAGGAAACGCTCATAGTTACATTTTCTGTTTTTAATGTAAAAATCCGATTAACATGAATTATATGTTCATAATGAAAATTATTTGCTCAGCACTGCGAAATTTTGGCAATTTTCTTGCGAATTTGTTAGTGATGGCGGATGCAAATGATGATATAATGCTAATTATTGTAAGTGTCAAAGCTATAATTAATGTATATGTATGGTAAAGATTTAGAGGGCTGGAGACTCGTTCTTGATGATGAGAGCCTCTGATATCGCCAGTTTTGTGGCGTCTGGACGTCTCCCCACTTTTTTCATGGATTATTTCACTTTCATGGGCTCATGCAAAGCCCATGCAAAAAGTCGGGATCATTGCATGAGACTAATGCTAATACTATTTACAAATATTCATGCCCCAAAGAAGGCTGTAGACTTCTCCAGAATGTAAATCATTTCGGTTTGACCAGCACAACTTTGAGCCGCCGCCTAACATGCCACCTCCAGACCAGTGGCCATACTTTCAAAACTCGTGAAGTGAACGTAAAAACTTACGCTCTATTTTCTTGTCTACGATTGGTGGATTTTGCTTGAAAGGCCGTCAATGATTGGCTGATGAACTTACGATCTCTTAACTTTATCTGAAAGTATGGGCCCAGAGGACCGAAGAACCACATGAGGCTCATAGTGAGACCCTCACTCGCGCGACGTTGGAGACCTGCACCAGCGTCGTCATGAGATGCCCAGTATAGTAGCGAGTGTTTGAGCTATAATTAATGTGTATGTATAGTACGGAGTGTTTGAGCTATAATTAATGTGTATGTATAGTACGGAGTGTTTGAGCTATAATTAATGTGTATGTATAGTACGGAGTGTGTGAGCTATAATTAATGTGTAGGTATAGTACGGAGTGTGTGAGCTATAATGTGTGTACAGCGTAGTGTATTGGGAAATTTCTTAATTTTAACCGAGAAGGCTTACATTAGCGAATTTTTTAATCCGAATATTTGACGGTCAAGGTCTATGGCGGCTAAGATTTAAATTTATTTTTTCATGGCTTTGCTTCAGCGTGAAGCAAAGTGAACAAATACAGGGTCATCAATATTTAGCGTTACAACTTTGAGTGATTAGAACTATGAAATGAAACAAAATTGTGAATGTTTGAAAATGTATTTATGTAGGCAGAGGTTCAGAGATACAGGTTTCACAATTTCATTCAATATGTCCACCATTTGCATCAATAAAGTCCAAACTGCTATGGTGAACGGTCGAGACCTTGCTCTCAAGGTATGACCAGATCCCAAAATCCAGAGGATTCAGATCGGGTGACGATGGGGGGCCATTCATCTTTGGTAATGAACGACCAGGGGCGTCTTGCTGGAACGACCAGGGGCGTTTTTTGAAGTGCTTTCGTGCCCTGGGCAACAATGCACCAACAAGGATGGCATTTCGATAGTTCTTCTGATTCAATTTAACCCCTTTGTCAACAAAAAAGAGAGGACTCCTTGAGGACTCTGTTACTGCTGCCCAGACCATCACTGAGGTCGGGCATTGCTTCCTAGTCACCACACGGGATCCTTCGTCCCATTCTTCGACCAAATTCGATCATTTTGGGAGTTGAAGTGGTGTTCAACATTGAATATCTTCTCATCACTGAAAACGAGGTTTGGCAGCGTGCCATCATGAATGCGGGAAAGAAGAATCTTGGATCTTTGGAGGCGTTTGTCAACAACTTGAGCAGACAGTTGGTGTTTTTTGACATGCTTGAATGGGGACAACTTTAGGTCCTTCCGGAGAACAGTCGACATGGTTCCATACGACACATTTGACTGTTTTGCGAGTGTATTGATTTTGAAAAAAACAATGTAACGCTAAATATTGATGATACTGTAATTTATAATTTAGTCTGTGAAGCGCCAGGAATTTGCTGGAAGTTCAAACAAAATTGTAAATTGTAAATATTCCACATAATTTTTGAGAGGCTATAAAATTTTCTTTCGTAAATAAATCTTATTTTATTTTGCGGAAAAAATTATTGGGTAACTTTGAGAGAAACGTCTCTGTCAAGAATTACTTTGCTCTATAAGTGAATTAGTTATAAGATATGATTTCACTGATGCTAATGAAGCACTTTCATTAATAATATTTTTTCATTAATAAACTACAGCTACTGTAGTTAGCTACATTTTCCGTAGTTAGCTACAGTTAAAAGTTTCTAATTCATAAGGAAAATATTCCAGAACGTTTAAAATTATGCAACTTCGCTTGAAATGAACACTTGATTAATTACATTCCACTACACGTTTGAAGGTTTTTAATCTAGAAGACTATATCGAATTTAATACACCACATTTTATTAATAAATTAATTTGTCATGATAAAAAATTTTGATGCGTACAATGTTAATTATTTCAATCACATGCATGAGCAGCGAGAATTTATTCTTTTCACAAAACAATAACTGCATTATTTTTTGTAATACAATTACATTATGCAAAAACCTTAAAATATAGGCAATCAATATGGTTTATTAATTATAATTTCCAATCAACTGGAACACAAACTGCAATAGAGGATTTGCCACTTTTCTGGATATTGAAATAATAAATGAACACAAAACATTATCGAACGATCATTAGCGAACATGTGTGTGTATGTGTGTACATATATCAATGAAAAGTGTACATAATCAATACATGCATAAATACATAATATGTATTTACCTACATGGTAAACCTACCTACCTTTACCTACAAATCTGTAAGCTTTAAAGCTTACAGATTTTTGTCGCAAAATAAATCAAAATAATCAATAAATGTCGAAAAATAATCAAAGGCCTGTCTCTTATACACATCTAGATGTGTATAAGAGACAGNTGCAGTAAATTTAGTTTAAATGTTATTCAATATATGGACCTTAGATAACGTAGTTGAGACCAACACTTTGACATTGCCCATAAGAAGACAGGGATAGAGAAACATCAGAAATACATAATAAGAAGATACAGCAAAAATTAGATATATGATAATACAAGTACTTCAGTGCCCTGCAACAAGTGCAATCAAATAACTACGCTGCATAACTCGGAATGCAGTAGAGCCGCGCTGACTGGGAGTGTACCAGACTACCAATTGCGTTGACTGGGAGTGTACCAGACTACCAAGCGTTGACTGGAAGTGTACCGGACTACCAAGCGTTGACTGGAAGTGTAACGGACTACCAAGCGTTGACTGGAAGTGTAACGGACCACCAAGGGTTGACTGGAAGTGTAACGGACTACCAAGCGTTGACTGGAAGTGTACCGGACTACCAAGCGTTGACTGATGTCGAAGTGTACCAGACTGCCAAGAGTTGACTGAGAATGCAAGTTAGACTGGCACAGCTCAGCCAATGCTCTGCCTGATATTAAGGCCATGGCCTGAAACTCGCGTCTCAAGCAATTTCCGACCACCGGAGCCGCTGCCGAATTTTGTGTGCTTCGCGACAGACGCTCGATGCTGCCTCGGCCGACTCCCTCCGCCCCGAAGTGCGGGACTCTCTTCACAATCAATGAGATCGAGGTTTGGAAGTGCATTGCAATCCGTACGAGAGGCGACTGCGGGGATTTTATTGTGCTGCCGCTCAGAATTTTATTACACAAGGCTTTGCTCTGAATTTTATTGCTCACTGCGATGTGCCGTCGTCGTATTCATGGACGAAATTCATGTCACGCGACGCTATCGTATTTTACGGCACGTTGCGTGCTGCGTTCAACGTTTCTTCGAAACCGGTTGTTTTATTATTGTATTCGAGGAATTATTTGTCTTGTGTGTTGCGCTAAATTCACGATTACGCTAAAATTCATTTGTGTTGCACATGGCTACCGTATATTACAAATTTGTAAAAGCTGCTTTTCGAAACACGTTACCGTAATTTATTTCAAACTGAATGGCCATAATTTGGCTCTTTAGTGCTTGATTGATTCCATTGCACGTTCCGATAAACGGAAAACTTTAGGCGATAAATTCGTTCTCTCAATGCGCAGTCAGCGGTTGTAACGTTTCTCCCGAGGTTGTTACTTTAAAATAATAATATTTTACGATGCCTTTTGGGAATTTAAATTGCAACCGGGATTGATTCATAAAAATAGCAATTTTTAGGGACATCTTGGGGCAACTGTGAAATTTCTAAATGATTACCTGATATCCTTTTTTATGCAAGAGCTACAGCAGTTCGGAGTTTTGTAGCTGTATTATTCCGGCATACAAACGAGCGACACTCCAGCGAATGAGATAAGGCTTTTGGAAACGACAAGCATTCTAAAGGAACATAAAATATACTTCATGGAGTTCCAAGATTCCGAACGAATACCCTAGAAATACAAAAGCGTCACTGAGAAAAATGAATGAATAACTTTGTCCAAAAATTGACAGACTTTCTGCACGTAGCACTGGAACGCCCAAACTGGGTCAGTAACTCAGGATGACACACACATGGGGAAAATGCATCATTATTTGGACCAATATCTTTAAGTTCTCTGAGTGCGCATAGCAATCTGTGCTGGCATTCTAAGATCATTTAGCACAATAGACGCTGCGTCGGTAAAATCCACATGAATGAATAAGATTCACTTGAGTGAATAAGATTCACTTGCGTGAATAAGATTCACTTGAGTGAATAAGATTTATTTAAGTGAATAAGATTCACTTGAGTGAATAAGATTCACTTGAGTGAATAAGATTCACTTGAGTGAATAAGATTCACTTGAGTGAATAAGATTCACTTGAGTGAATAAGAT